>NW_026899890.1:0-40000 GCF_033153095.1 Gastrolobium bilobum
GATTAGGGAGTTAGCTGGTTTAGCAATTTCTCCTTGGACTGCTTGGAGTGTTGATTCATAGGATGCAGCACTGGCTTCCTTGATGGCTGCTTTTATGGTGCTGAGCTGTTGTTCTCTCTCCTTCTTCTGCTGTTGTTGGAAGGTGTTGAAGGCAGATGAGAGCTGTGTCAGCCCGTCCCTTAGAGCTTTCAGCTCTTCATTAGTGCTTGTCATATCAGGTTGGGGAACAGACTTCTTGGCTGGCAACCGTTTTTCTAATTTCTCCCCCAACATTTCAAAGATCTCAACAATCCCAATTTGGGATCTTTTTCCTGGCTGAGATGGGGGTTGCTATTGTGAGAGAGGAGGGTGGTTGCCTCTTCTGCTGGATGTTGCCAGTAGCAGAAGGTATGACAGGTGTTGGGTTGGGCTCATCCACTGGTGGTCTGGATGAGGAGGGCATGGCTTCAGCTTGTTCCTCCATCAGTGGAGGAATTGCCATCCCTTCTTCTTCTGCCAAAGCTCTGGCAAGAACTTCGTCCCCAGATGTATCGGGACGGATGACAGGGTATGACAGAGGACCTCCCAGATTGATTTGCCTGGGGCCTGTTGTCTTTGCTTTCTTCTTAGGGGGTTCTATGAGAATCCCCTTTCCTTTGTCATTTTTCTTCTGTGGCTGAGCCTCTTGCTCAGCCACTGATGTCTCTGCAGCAGATGCTGCTTCTTTTTCTGTTCTTCCCTCTCCTTGTTGTTTCCTAGGAGAGGGTTGTGGGGTGATTTGTCTTGGTGGAAAGTGAACAGGTGGTGGGGACGCAATGTCAGAAAATGTAGAGACTGAGCTGCTTGAGGACGTCTCCTTGGCAGCTGGTTTGGTTGCTGACATTCTGCCAGCCTTCAGCCTTTTTGCCAAAGGCTCATTGTCTGCACTTTCCTCCTCCTTGTCAGAGAGGGTGATAGATTTTGCAGAGGATGCTCCCTCTGGCCTGTTGCTGCTAAGGACCCTCTTTAGCCTCTGACTCAAACATTCCCCTTTTCTTGGGGGAACTTTGGCAGGAGATTTCTTCTTTCCCTGTGTTCCATCAGTAGCAATAGGGGCATCCTTCTTTACCTTGGTGGGAGGAGGGACAGTTCTCCTTGCTGGAACGTGGGAAGAAGGGGAAGATTTTGAAGGAGTCGTCTTGGTGGCCTTCTTCTGTGAGACCACAGGGGTTTCTTCTTCATCATCACCGGTGGGGGAGCGTATGAGATTGGCAGGAATAGGTTGGGTGGTGTCAATGTAGGTGTTTTTAAGACCGTTCCAGGTCTTAGCGTAAAGGATAGATGCCATCCTTTTGATGTCATCTGGGTGTTCCTCTACACCAGCCTTCAGACAGAGCTTGGTGATGAGGCAGGGGAGGCAGACTGTGATCTTCCTCGTGTCCTTCTTCAGGCTGTTATAGATGAGGGTTACTGCATCAAAAGGAATGTGCTTAATGATGCAGTAGATTTGGACTTGCAGCCCCCAACTAGCAGAGGCTTCATGAGTGGTGGGAGTGATGTTGGAATTTGCAAACAGTGCCCAAAACCTGGCTATGTCCCTCATGCTACCCTTGCACAGGGACCCTTTATAGTAGTTGGGATTGTCCAAAGCTACTATTAGCTTCGGATCCTTCTGAAATGTGTACTCCTCCCTACTGTCTAAGTACTCCTTTTACGGACAGTTAGTAACGGTGGGGAGGTGGAGTACTTCTTGGACATAAGCAGGGGAAAATGACACTTGTTTTCCCCTTACTGTGACCACGTCAGGGGCATCTTTCTTCAGCCTCCTCGTCTGGTATAGGAATTCTCTTACTAGGGAGACATTCACTTTACGGTCATCAGTGGCAAAACGCCGCCACTGAAGCTTGATCAAGGACTGCTTCACAAATGAGGGAAGAACCAATTTTTCCTGCTGCAAGGAGATGTTCCTCTCTGGGTATAGATGAATGATGGGCTCGGTGAGTTCTGGTTCTTCGCCACGGTTGGCCACAGGAGTCACCTTGATCGAAAGATTAGTCATTTTTAGCAGAAAGGAGGTTAGGGCACAATGCAGAGGAAGAAAAGGTTTTGAGTTGAATGGAAATAGTAAAACTCAAAGGAAGCAGTGACTGAGTTTAAATAGACAATGGAGGAGTAAACAAAAAGTTTCTGGGACGTGGAGGTTAAGGAGAGGAGGTTGAAGAGGTAGTGGAATGGGGACATTACAGAACGAGTGGTCAGCAGTAGGTGACTAGTTACTGATGGGATGAGTGTGAGAAGATGGAACGGTTTAGGTCAGGACGTGAGAGAGGGAAAAGGAAAGGGTGCAGTTGTCTTAATGGTTGAGGAGACGGTTGCTTTTGCTGAGCACGTTTCCAAGATTTGCAATGAATGCAAATTAGATATGGCTGCGTATCTTTTTAAGTGACTCAGCAGGGACAGGTGTCCCAGTCACTCTTGCCACCTAACCCAGGGAACGTTCCCTTTGTCTTTTCCTAACTAATAAATAATTAATTAATCTGACATAAATAACAAGTTAACATGCAACAATAACTACTAAATAAGGAAAAAGGAACGTACTAACCTATCACCTATTATTTAATAAATCTAAATGAACATGTAACAAAACATATATATATATATATATATATATATATATATATATTATATTGGGATTGTGTGGTCAGGGACCACCCCAAAACTACGTTCCTGGAACGGAACGTACTTTATTTGGACTTTTTGGAGAGGAACATCAGATGTTCCCTCCTTTTTGGGAGCTATGTGGTTATGGATAAACACCCCAAAACTTTGCTCTTTGTCAGAGAGCAAATGTATCTACTGGATCGCCTCCCTGTCAGCGCTTAGTTTAATATCTTTAGCTAGACATGGTACTTACCTCTCAAAGGGTTTCAGTAATGGTTGAGGGGACCTCAGTGTCCCCTGGTTGTGATCCTGGTGTTCTGGTTTGAAGGTTGGCAGCAATCTGCCCCAGATGGGACCCAATGTTCTTGACCACTGCATCATTCCTAGTGACATATTCCTTGACATAATTTTCCAGAGTGTTGATGCGTTGGTCATCTCTGTGGAACGGAACGTAGTTTTTTCTTCTTTGTTCAAACGTTCCACTGTTGCTACCTTGCTGATACTGCTGCTGATTGTTGTTGAATGGTCTCTGGTTAATGGGTGGCCTCCATTGGGTGTTGTGGTTCTGATCCTTAATGATAGTTCCTCCAGGTCTTGAATGTGTATTTCGTCCTGCTTGTTGATTGTCTCTGGTGAAGTTCCTATTGCCAAAATTTTCTGCATAACACACCAATGCAGTGGATGGGCAGTCTGTTGAGTCATGAAGGTCACCACAGGCTGAGCATGGTTCTGTTTCAATTGCTGTGAGTTGTAAGACTTCCATCCTTGGTGCTGCTTGGTCAGGTCTCAGGTTCTTCACTTCATTCATGAGTGATGCCAGCTGGGCTTCCATGGCTGTTTGTTTATCCAGTTCTAGCATGCCTGGCTTCCTCACTGGGCTCACTTTCTCTATTGGCCATTGGAGACATCTTTCAGCAGTCCCTTCTATGATTTCGTACCTTGATTCAAGTGTTCCTGTAAAGAAATATCCTCATGCAGCAAAATCTACGTGAGATTGAGAAGTATGGTCAAGTCCCTTATAGAAAGATTGTAACACTCCCCAACTCTCTACCCCATGGTTTGGACATTTTCTTATGATGTCCTTGTATCTCTCCCATACTTCATAGAGATTTTCTCCATAAAACATTCTGAAGTTAGAGATTTCAGTTCTAACATCAGCTTGTCGAGACATTGGGAGAAACCTCTCTATGAACTTGTTATAGAGTTCTTCTTATGTGTGGATTGATCTAGGGGTGAGAGTTTTCATCCATGTTTTAGCTTTTAAGCCCAAGGAGTGATGGAACAACCTCATTCTCATGCTCTCCTCTGTTACACCCTCAGCTTTAAAATTATCACAAATATCTTGGAATGTTGTGAGGTGTGTGTAAGGATCTTCTGCAGGGAGCCCATTGAAGACCCCTGCTTCCCCAATCATGTGGAACATGATAGGTTTTAGTTCGAAATTTGGTGCTACAGGGGGAAGGATTATTCCCCTATCTGGTCTGTTCCTGAAAGGAGCAGCCAAAGTTCTGAAGTTCTGTTCAAGGGGAACCTCTTCATTGTTATTATTGTGATCAACCATGTTTTCAGAAAATTCTTCCCTGAGGTTCCTTCTTCTCGTATGGAGTGTACGTTCTGCCTCAGGATTAAAGAGAAACTCAGGTACTTCAATGGAGTGGTCAGAGTCTGTTTCAAACTCTTCACTCATAAACCAATAGCACAGGGTATATATATGCACATTAGATTCAGTCATAAAGAGAAAAATATATAAAAGTAAAGTCAGATATACAGTATATGTGTTAGAAAACAATGATAAGAACCCCCAAGACTCTAACTTTAAGTACTTAACATTAATTTTGTCTTATTATCATGTTCATAACTTAAAAATTTGATTAGTCGATCACAGATCCACTAACAGTTGTTTAATTGCACTATAGTCTTTACCAGTGTTCTTAACTATACCCGGATTTCGTAATCTCCTTAACTTTAACATTATTGGTCTAATTATGACTTATTAGGCATATATTGGTCTTTATTTCCATTTTCTCATCTTTTTCTCGTTCCGAGATTCTACCTGCTGCTTCTACAGCAGTACAAAATACCCAGCAGAGGTGACTTTTCGAAAATACCCAATATGGGTATCAAACTTCATCAATCATTTACTAAACCCATTCATAATGTTTATATCATTAGATTAGCTCTCTAACTCTAATTTACTAACTTGGAGCTATTCTACAGACTCTACTGCGTCAGCAGTCAAAATTAACAGATGAAAACACACCTGTGTAAAATATCCTCAATATGGATATCAAAATTCTTAGAATTTTATCCTTATTCTATTTATGACCATAAGGTCCTCATCATAACCCTCTAATTTAAAAGTCATATAATTGTTATAAAAAAAAAAGTCATATAATTAGGATTATTATATAACATAGAGTAAATACCTTTTTTGGTCCTTAGCAAATTTCACGATGCCCGCTTTAGTCCCTAGCAAATAAAAAGGCCCATCATGAGCCCTAAGAAATTCAAAATGGACCCATTTTAGTCCTTTTAGTGATTAATATGGGTCTTTTTTGAATTTGTGAGGGACCACGATTTCAACTAAATAGGTACATTTTGAATTTCTTAGGGACCACGATAGGCCTTTTTATTTGCTAGGGACTAAAACGGGAGTCGTGAAATTTGCTGAGGACCAAAAAGGATATTTACTCTATAACATATAAAGGAAAAATATAATAACAGAAATACTAAAGCAACTAAACATAAGACTGGTATTTGTAACACCGCGTAGTACTCCGGTTGTTACATACATGATATTTAGCATACACAGCGGAAGACTTTATTTAAAAAAATAATAAAGCGTCTTATTAAAATACGAGTAAAATTTTTTCACAATATTTTCTAAAACATTTTCGAAGCGTTCATCTGATATATTGCATTAGCGTAACATTAACATCTAAGTCTACTACTTAAAGCCATTGGCCATCACTAGTGGCCGTTGACCATCCGGATATAACCTCAAGTGTCATTCCTGACAGAGTCTCACGGACAACATAACAGTTGTATTTCGGATAACAGGGAACATGGGTACCACACATACAATAACCTAATAGATACAATAATTAAACAGACAGCTCGCAAGTCCCACATGGACTAAGATCCCCTCTCATGGTCAATTCAAACAATAAGGCTCTATGCCCAAATAACTGAATAAATACATCAAGTTTATATTAATTTTAAAACGTCTAAGCATCAGTAAATAATCCAAGGCTCCAATACTACAATCATGACCCTAAATAAATACACATAATGTAATCTCAACATAAGATAATTAGGCATGTTAATTGTTGGACGTTTAGCAAGTGCACTAGTCGTACAAGTAATAAAATGATGAGTAAAGATCGTTCCCACGAGGAATTGTGTTCAAGTACCAATAAACCATAGAAAATTAATTTGAATCAGATAAGAATTTGTAAAAGTCATGAATAATTTGTCACCAGAAAATTGATTGTAAGTAATTTGACACAAAATAAATATGGATTAATAATTAATAAAACAACAAGTAGTCAGAAAACAACTTTCCTCCATAATAACTCATGTAAAAACTGATCATATGATGAATTCTTTTCCATGTGATGTTAATCAACCTTTTACTTATCATCAAGATGTAATCCCTTACTACCCTGATAGATACATTAATCAGAAACCCCAATCCCTTGGTGATCTCTTTCTTAATACATGCATGACATACTAAAGTCTTAAGATTACATCAGAACTCTAGCATCAATCCCTTGAGTACTAGAATTCTGATGTTGAGATTATCAGATACAGAAGTCATATAAACATCCCTGTTCAACACTACTTCCTTGATAAAAATAATTAAATTAGAAAATCTCAAATCAACACATGAAAAATACTTCATCATATTAATCAGATCAACATAATATTATCATGGAGTTCTATTGCATTCAGACTACAAAAACTCTACTCAGACATGACTAAGGAATAGACAAGATAAGAAAAATCAAACTTCATTTTCATGTTGAAAGTCTTCAATCTCCAAACTATTACAAGAGAATTTAGAGAGAAGTCAGACTAAAGTTTAAGAGAGAGAGAGAGAATATATCAGATCTCTTCAGATCCAGATTTTTTTCTAAGTGTGAAGGCTTTTCCTTTTATAGTGTTACAATTAAAAACAGAAAACTGATGTAGGCGCTAAAACGTCCATAAGTGCCCGTTTTAGCGTCCATGCTTTACGTATGCTCAACTGCTTTTAACTGACTCCAACGCTAAAACGTTAAGGAATGACCGTTTTAGCGTTCAAACTTGGTGAATGCTCAACTGACTTTAACTGACTCCAACGCTAAAACCCTTGATTTGGACGTTTTAGCGGTGGAGACCAGAGTCATTTTTCCACTTCAGGGCGCTAAAACGCTTATTGCAGAACGTTTTAGCGCCCAAGACCAGCAATTTTCCATCTTCTAAGTGCAGCAGCGCGCTAAAACACTCTGTGTGGGCGTTTTAGCGCTCATCACCAGCAAGTTTTTGCCTCTTCCTGTAGCAGGGCGCTAAAACGCTCAGTGTGGACGTTTTAGTGCTCAACACTTAGGCAATTTTTCTCCTCTTGAGCTCCAGAATCTTCTTCCTTCTCCAGTTGCCTTTCAAGCTTGCTTTTCCTACAAGAATCATACAAATTTCCAATAAAGCTCTTGAACTTGTAATTGAGGACATCTTAGGACATTAACCTTGTTTTTTCATCATTTAATCACAATATTTGATCCTAATTCCTACTAAAAACCATGATGAACTAAGGGTTCATCATTAATAATTATACATGCCATCACAAAATATAATCAGAATATAATTAATTAGCATCGCCATTCACTACTCTAAGGCGGGGGGCCTTGCCCCTAGAAGCATCTCCACTACTCTGGGTACCTGAAATAATGTCCCAAAACAGGGTGAGATAACACATCTCAGTAAGCTCAAGGGTCATAGAGGATCTTCTAATCCCCTGAGCCCACTCCATGCATGAAAAGTCAGATATAAAGCATATAATACAGGAATACAACATAAACATAGCATCATCATATCATCCTTGTGTAACCCCAGGATCAAAGCCATAGACGGTTACACCTATGTGACTCTAGGGTCAAGCCATAGACAGTCAACACAACCTCAATATGAAATAGCTCCTAGAGTCAAGTCATAGGCAGCCTACATACCATGATCACTGGCCACGATTCTCATAATATATATCATCGGTGCATTATCATAACATCAAGAATCATATAACATCTATATGAATATGAATGAATGCACATACACATTATACCACATACTTTCATACAATACAATCATAATGTCCATCATCATGATGGGGCCACAAGAGAGATGAGCAACTAGAACTAGGAGCCTACCTCTCTGAGCTTATCACAAACCCATCTCCAACTGTAAATTACATATGCTCCAACAAACCCTCAAGTGCCAAATCCTCTAGGAAAACCTAGAGCAGGAATCATTTACATCATTAATACTTAATCACTTAATGATTCCACATTTCATCCTTACATGCCAATAATATGCCCATTATAAGTCTATATCAATCATTACATAATTACGTATTTTAGTGCATTGTGAAGAGTTAACTTGTATTACAAGTAATTAATACAAACTTCAACATTAAATCCCTTAGTTCAAGTCACAAAACCGTGGGATCCCTTAATCCAAATCCTAAGAATTATTGCTTGTTACTCCAAGTTACAAGTTTGTTAAAACCTTATACACATAATCAAACCTTAATCCATCATTCTTTAAATTTTCAACCCTAAACCCTAATTATACCCTATATGGCTGAACCTTATACATATCCTAACCTAGGATTTGCTTTCATTAATTCACATGGTCATGTGTCCATAAGTTCATCCTAAGCTTAAGTTACCATTTAGTTCCTTAATTAGGTTTAATTAACAAACCCTAATTATGTTTTGTTAGAAACCCTAGGTCACTTTAATTTTAGGGTTTATCCTTAATTAGGTTCATTATGAAGTCCCACTTAGTCATATTATGTCTTGGTACCTCAAGTTCACTAATTGCATGATTAGTGCTCTTAAACCCTAATTAGGTTTTATTTTAGGGTTTAATATTTAATTAGTGTATTATGCATAGTCCACCTCACTTAACCACTAGATTAGTGTCCTAATTAGGTCTTAGTGTTAATTTTAACATAGTGACCCTAATTTAATTACACATGGCCGAAATGTTTAGGGGTGTAGTTTAGGGGGTTTTAAGCTTGTTTCTTTGTCATTTCTTTAGTTAATTAGTCCCTACACTTAATTAATCCACTAATCCATGATTTCCTTATTTTTAACAAAACTAATCCATCTTATACTCAAGAGGGAAGATTTGATTAGTTAGGGTTATTAGGGTTTTTAGCCATCCTTAATCAAGATTAGTAGGTTTCACTTAGAGATAACCCACTTAGTTAGTCTTTCTTAGTTCCTCTTGGAATTTTTCCTCACTTAACAACTTCTTAACATTTTTTAGTCATCAAACCCTAGTCTTCCAAGGAAGGGTCAAAATATTCATGTGTCCTTATAGGGTTCGTGTTCATCTTTTTACATGAAATCCTCACAAGGATCCCTAGGTTGCAAATTTACACATCAAACCAACCCTTTCTTAGTTCATAACTCAAAAACCCTCAAGAACAACCATCAAGAACCCTTTCTTTTAAATTTTCAACAATATTTTCCCCACCCACAAAGAAAAACCGAGAATGAAAAGTGAGGAGAGGAAGGATTTTTGGGTCATCTTTTCACAAAGTAGCGCTTACTTCTTCAAGCTCACACTTTTAGCTCCAAGCTTCACCTCCTCCAAAAAGAATGCTCCTTTAAACAAGAATACACCTTCAAAAATATGCTCAAGAGTTAGAGCTCAAGAACACAAGAAAGGAAGATGAGGTTTTTCAAGAAAAAAATTAGGAAACTTACGCGAAAACTCAAGAGAACCAAGCACACAAGTGGTGTTCTTCAAGAGGACTCAAGAACACAACTTCATGGCTTCTTGAAGCTTCAAAACTGTGGCTGGACTTAGGGAGGATGAACACGAAAATTTGATTCACGCCATAAAAATTGTATGATTGTGAAGAGAAGAGTGAGGGGAACAAGTTTTATGAAGGAAGTTTGGTGATTCAGTGAGGTTTAAGAGGAGAGATTTTAGAGAGAAGTGAGAGCAAAGTTAAAACTTTGAATTTTAGAGAGAGAGGGGTGGGGCGGCTGAAATCTGAAGCCCAAGGGAGGGGAAGGTGCCCTAATTAGGGTTGCCATGCCACTTTAGTGGCACATTGTCCTATAGTGAAACCCGATGTAATTTTTATCTGAACCGTTATCAATTTTTTATCCGAAAACATCCAAGACTCTAACTTTAAGTAATTAATATTAATTTTGTCTAATTATCATGTTCATAACTTAAAATTTTGATTAGTAGATCACAGATCCACTAATAGCTGTTTAATTGCACTATAGTCTTTATCGGTGTTCTTAACTGTACCCAGATTTCATAATCTTCTTAACTTTAACATTATTGGTCTAATTATGAATTGTTAGACATATATTGGTCTTTCTATCAATTTTCTCATCTTTTTCTCGTTCTGAGATTCTACCGGCTGCTTTTACAGCAGTACAAAATACCCGGCAGAAAAATACCACAATATGGGTATCAAACTTCATCAAACCCTATACTAACCTCATCTATGATAATCATATCATCAAAATAGCTCTCTAACTATAATTTGCCAACTTGGAGCTATTCTACTGACTGTTACTACGTCAGCAGTCAAAATAACAGATGAAAATTCACTTGTGTAAAATACCCTCAATATGGATATCAAAATTCTTAGAATTTCATCCTCATTCCATTTATGATCATAATGTCCTCATCATAACCCTCTAATTTAAAAGTCATGTAATTAGGGTTATTATAGTATTGATGCCCTTTTGCTTGGGTTTTGTGTTGCTATATGAGGGGTCATTGATGCTGAGTTATGAAGTCGACGAACAATTTCCCTCAATTCGATTTGTATATACTCTTCCTCTACTTGTAGGTTATAGAATGCACTGGGTTGCCGCACAATCACTTTTCATGAACTAATAATAATCAATAACCCGCGTTTGAAAATGGAAAATTGACTTGGTCAATTGACTTTACAAGAAAGTCTTGTTAAATGGTTAATTAAATCGCACAAAGCGAACAAGAGAGGCAATTAATTAAGATAGTGTGTATCAAAGTTTTGCCTTGCAAGATTATCTTCGTCTCTCTTATCAAGATTGTTAATGACAATAATAATGAATTATTTATTTTTTTATTGAAAGAGGAAGACATAGAAGAAACTAGTTTTGCTTTCTTTTAATATAAATTAAAACGTTTTTTTGTCTGTTTAATGTTTTCAATATATAAAAAAACAAACATTTTTGACTTCTACAATCTGCCTTATATAATTTTCAACTACCATACAGTTGAAATAAAATAAGTACAATAGAAATACTTAGTTCACATTTCGAGTAATGACAAGAGTTAAAGAATAAGTGAGTAACACAAGACATAGCAGACATAACCAGACAGGCTAATGGTTGGCATTTGATTACAACTTTAGCATTAATTTTAAGACGAGCTAATTAGACGACTAGTAGCATATTTTAATATTAACTTCAAGACTTCAACTTTGTTAATTAACAAGATGAGCAGATTAGAAAAGTCAAATGATAGGAATTTGACTCGAGGCCTAATCCAGATAGCTCAATAAAATCATTATGTTGGACAAAACAGTAATCAGATATAGTGTAAACAAAGTTAATTAAGAAAGGATTGCAAGTCATAATTAGTTTCCTTGAGCTTGAGTCCTGTGTATATGACTGTGTTACAAAATCGGGAGAGAGAGCTTTGTTACCATTGTAGTCCTCTCTGACTCGACTGAACGTCGATTAATTAATGAATCAGTGGAAAAATCCCAAAAGAAAAAAAAAATTGCAAGTAACTATAAATTAAAAAGCATTATCTATTTTAGCATTGCTCAAGCTTATTTTTAGCTTTTCTTCTTTTTAGAAAGAGAAATCATACCAAACATTTTTTTTTTATTAAAGCTCTTTAAAAAATTAACTTTTTGAATGAACATAGATAAGAAAATGAACTTTTATCTATAGATCCATATGTATAGCTCCATATGTTGAAGAGTTTCTTTCCGGCTTCTAATTTTAAAGATTAATTATAATATTTATCAAGGGTTTAACATTTCTGTGCCACACTCACATAAAAGTGACTGGATTCCACTAACTTCTTTACTCTTCTTGCCACAATAGGGTTCGCTTACTTTTATTTGAGTGTGGCAAATAAAAAATTTCTACAACAAAAGCAGAAATAGTTTTTTCATTTATTAAAGAGGCGGAGCTCTTTTTTTTATATATAATTTGAATATAATTAGTTTCACACGTATTAGTTAAGTTTTGCAATTAGGAGAGAACATTTCGGCTACTTTTAAAAGATCATTAACAATATTTTTTGAATTTAAGTTAATTTTAGTTACCAGATACATGGATATAAATATAGATATTTAAACAGGATAGAAATACCTTTTCAATGTGATATACGTAAAATAATTAATATAATAATAATAATAATAATAATAATAATAATAATAGTAATAATAATAATAATAATAACAAAAGAAGCCTAGGTTATCACTTACCAGCAAAGAATTTATTTATTTATTTAAAAAAACAATTATCTTTCTAAATTCGAGTATTCAGTTTAAGGGTAATGTTCCTCTAAAGTAAGCAAGTAAATATGTATTTATTATTAATTTAATGTAAAATATGTCATGATCTTAGTTCACAAAAATTGTAAATACATTCTTACTGAAAGTATAACAGTACTAATTGTTAACTGTCGTTAACTAGTTTCCGTAAATATAGCTTAGTTAGTTACAATCTGTGTAGCTTTCTGTATATATAACAATATGTAACAGTAAGCTTGTATTCAATATTTCACAATTCAGTTTACAATCGAGATCTCTTTCTTCCTTCTCTCTTAGCTTCTGATACCTTACATGGTATCAGAGCTATTTTGATACACGGAGACCGAAAACCCCAACACTGCGCACTCTGCATCAACCAAAATTCCAACTGCAATTCCAGCTCTTCATACATTTTCCAATCCACTGTCTTTCAAACTGGATGAAGGAAACTTCCTTCCATGAAAGCAACAAGCTACTGCAACAATCAAAGGTTTCAATTTACAAAGATTCATCAATGGAGAAGTTGATCAAGCTGCTGAACAACAAGTTCAATTGCTTATGTCCTGGCTCCTGGCTTCAATGTCAAAATCCTTTCATACAAGAATGGTAGGATGTCTATCTTCTTTTCAAATATGGAACAAACTCGAAGAATTTTTCACTTCACAAACTCGTGCAAAAGTGAAACAGCTGAAGATTCAGCTTAGGAATACAAAGAAAGATTCCTCAATCTCAAGTTATTTACTGAAAACCAAGAAAACTGTCGATTCATTGGCAGCAACAGGATCACCAATTTCATCAGAAGAGCACATTGATGCAATTCTTGATGGTCTTGGTGAAGAATATGATCCTTTCATTACATCTGTTACCTCACGAACAGATCCATATATTGTTGGTGAGATTGAAGCTTTACTAATGGCTCAAGAAGAAAGAATAGAAAAGCACAAGAAAACTGATCTTGGAGGATTACAAGCCAATATGGCTCAAATGAACTTTAGAAGAACTCCAAGTTATAATCATGGCCGAGGATTCAATTTCAACAGAGGAAGAGCAACAAATACCAGAGGTCGTTTTGGCAAAAATGCACCAAGATCAACAACACAATTTGGTAAACCACAATGCCAAGTATGTGGAAAATTCGGTCACATAGCTTTTGAGTGTTATAATAGGTTTAATCAAACCTATCCAAGTCCTTTTCAGCAGCAAAGCAGATCAGAACATGGAGAATCATCTGGACCTCGATTTCAAGCAAATGTTGCTGAAACTAATCCATCAATTCAAGATGATTCATCCGATTATTGCACTGCTTTTGACCCTACAAGGTATCCTGATTCGGGTGCAACAAACCACTTCACTCCAGATGAATCTAATATGATATCAAAATCAGTTTACAGAGGTCATGACACAGTTCGTGTAGGTAATGAAGCAGGTATAAAAATTTAACATGTTGGTCACTCTATATTACATTCCTCATCCAATTCATTATCTTTTCTTTTGAACAATTTACTTCATGTCCCTAGTTTATCAAAGAACCTTCTCAGTGTCTCATAATTTGCTCAAGATCATGATGTATTTTTTGAATTTCATGCTAAAAGTTGCTTTGTCAAATCACAGGCCACCAAGGAGATTATTCTCCAAGGAAAACTTAAAGATGGTCTGTATGCTTTTGAAGGAGTAAACACAATTCAAGCTCCAAAGCATTCTTCTTATCAATTTCATACAGAAGCCAATAATGGCATAAATAAATGCCATTCAATTGAACTATGGCATAGTAGACTAGGACACACTTCCATTTCTACTGTAAAATCTATTCTTACTCAGTGTAAAATACCATTTCAAAATGTACCAAAAACTATATGTAGTTCTTGCTGTATGGGCAAAATGCACCAATTGCCCTTTTCTTCTTCAAATAATGAATATCATAGTCCTTTGGAACTTGTCTTTTCTGATATTTGGGGTCCAGCTCCAATAAACAGAATTCATGGCTCAAGATATTATATCTGCTTTGTCGATGCTTTTAGCAGGTTCACTTGGCTTTATCCAATCCGTGTCAGATCACAAACAGCAACAATATTTGCTCAGTTTAAAAACATGGTTGAACTCCAACTCAACACCAAACTTAAAGCTTTACAAATCGACAATGCAAAAGAGTACTTAGCCCTCAAACCTTTTCTTTAAACCCATGGCATCATTCATCGACTTTCATGCCCATGTGTCCATTAGCAAAATGGCACTCCCGAACGTAAACATAGACATGTTGTAGAAACAGGTCTAACCATGCTAGCTAATTCTTCCTTGCCACAAAAGTTCTGGGAAGATGCATTTGTAACAGCCTCATTCATCATTAATATCCTTCCATCCCAAAGTCTTAGAAATGTATCTCCATATCAGTTACTGTTTGGAAAACAACCAAACTACAGTCCCTTAAAAATATTTGGATCTGCCTGTTATCCTTACCTAAGACCATATAATGCCCATAAACTTGATTACAGATCTGCATTGTATACCTTTCTTGGCTACAGTCCCTGTCACAAAGGCTATAAATGCCTTACATCAAGTGGAAAAATAATAATCACTCCTCATGTTATCTTTGATGAAAACAAGTTCCCTTTTAAACAAATATCTGGCCATTCATCTCCACCAAACTCCCCTTCTGTCTCTCCTATAAACACTGTTCCAATAATTCCCACTATTCCTCCATTGAGTGATTCACATGTTACAATTAATACTGATTCTATTAACCATAATTCACTTGCTATAATCTACTTCGAGTTCTCCTTGTCGGTCCACTAATGACTCTGCACGTATAGCTTCTCCAACTTATGCTGCAGTGCTCTCAGCACCACCACCCTCTATAGCAGCACCTCTTCCTAATCAACATTCTGTGGTTACTAGAGCAAAGGCTGGAGTTTTCAAGCCTCGTGTGTTTACAGCATCCTTAGAACCAACCTGTGTAGCCCAAGCTCTGACACAACCTCACTGGTTTCATGCTATGAAGGAGGAATATGTAGCTCTCATGAAAAACAAAACCTGTACTCTTATGAACCTTCCTACTGGCAGAAAATCCATTGGTTGCAAATGGGTTTTTCGTGTCAAGTACAACCCAGATGGATTAATCCTAAAATACAAAGCAAGATTAGTTGCAAAGGGATTCCACCAACGAGAAGGTTTTCATTATGCTGAAACATTTAGTCTAGTGGTCAAGCCAGTGACCATTCGCATCATTCTCACACTTGTTGTTTCCCATGGCTGGCCTATAAGACAAATTGATGTAAACAATGCATTCCTCAATGGTGAATTACATAGGAAGTGTTCATGGAACAACCACCAGGTTTCATCTCTAGCAACTCTAGTCTTGTTTGTCGATCAAAGAAACAAGACGTAGTTAGTCGATCAAGCACAGAGGCAGAATACAGATGCTTAGCAGCCACAGTAGTTGAACTGGCTTGGATTCGATCCTTACTCACTGAGTTAAAGATTGATACTATCAAAACTCCTCAAGACTTTTGTGATAATCTTAGTGCAGTTCTCCTTACTGCAAATCCTCTATTCCATTCTCGGACAAAACATTTTTAGCTTGACTTATACTTTGTTCGAGAGAAGATACTTAATGGTTCCATTGCTGTGTATCACATTCCTTCTGTTGAGCAAGTTGCAGATGATTTAACAAAGGCTGTATCTAGTTCCAAGTATACTGACTTCAGAGACAAACTCACTCTTCGTTCCTTCAAGTATGAGTTTGTGGGGGGATGAAAGTATAACAGTATTAACTGTTAACTGTCATTAACTAGTTTCCGTAAATATAGCTTAGTTAGTTACAATCTGTTTAGCTTTCTGTATCTATAACAATATGTAACAGTAAGCTTGTATTCAAGATTTCACAATTCAGTTTACAATCAAGATCTCTTTCTTCCTTCTGTTCACTTTAGAAGCACGCTTGTTTTCAAAAAGTTTTTTCCGAGTTTATATCGTGCCTTCAAGGCTACTGAACAAAAATGTTTTCTTTGTGACAAATGTATCACCTTTGAATTGCTGTCAGATATAGTGATATGTACAATTCCGTACACAAAATCTCGGGTAATATTTATGGATTTAAAACTTTTATTACCAATTTCTAAAGTAATGTTATTTTGTGTTGAAATATTAAAGAATTATAATTATAAAAATTATTATAACTTTGAAATAAATTAAAATTGTAAAAATATTTTGATTTTCATTTCAAAACACGTCATTTTTTACTCAATAAAAAAAAATAGAGAAAACAAAAATGAAGTCCACATCCTTTTATGTATATAAAAGAAATATGATAAACATCAAACTCATATATCCAGTGTACACTCTCAATTTTGATCATTGATCCCACTTATATCTAAGGGCGATAATTTTTTATAGTGATGTGAGTCTTTGGATACAAGTGAATCAATGGTCAAGATTGAGTGTAAGACTTCTAACTCTTACACTGGTGTAAGAATATCATGCCCCATATATATATATATATATATATATGTATATATATATATATATATGTATATATATATATATATGTATATATATATATGTATATATATATATATATGTGTGACATGATCCGTTTACAAATTTTTTTTGCAATTACACTAATGTAGGACCGGTCGTAGATTGTGTGATTAATGTAGGACCGGTCCTACATAGTGTAGTTTGTAAGAGTTTATAAACAAAAAAAATTGTAAATATAACCTATCCCTATATATATATATATATATATATATATATATATATATATATATATATATATATATATTTCCTAGTGTCCTTAGACAAGACTAATCTCGTTTATGGCGCATCAGTACATACGCATATGGCGCATCAGTACATACTCATATGTACCACTATCTTTAATGAAATTAAAAAATTTCTTCAATAATATAATGGTTATTTTCATAATTATCCCAACATTAATTTTGTACGAGACTTCAATTTAATTGTTAGTTTCATGGATATTGCGAAAAGCTCGTCTAACAACCACTTCTCTTTTAAGAAAGGATATTTTCCACGATAATGACGCGGTTTGAAAAAAAAACGGCCGCTGGATTGAGCTAAGCAGTTTCCTATAACTAAAAATAAACATTAATTTTTTCTTTGTTAAGACTGGTTCTACGAAATCATAGTTTACCATTAAATCAAACACTTCCTCAAGACATGTTTTATTCCACAACAACAAAAATGCCTATAAATACCAAATGCACAAATACTTCTCCAAGCACTTGTCCAACTCCTTTAACCATAAACCACTCTCACACCCCTTTTCTCCAAGCACTAGCACTTCTTCTAACTCATATATCAAGATTTTCTCTTAAACAACATTATGGTGAAGGTAAGGAATCTTCTTTAACTCAGCCATATAGTTTCATTTATATATATATATATGGAGAGGGTTATATTTATAAATTTTTTTTTACAAACTCTTACAAACTACACTACGTTCTCCCGAAAGTACATAGTATAATTTGCAAAAATTTGTAAATAAAATTTGCAAACGAATCATTTTCCTATATATATATATATATATATATATATATATCTGTGTGTGTTGGAATAAAATATAAAGTATTAAAAAGACCATCACCTATCACCTTAAGATTTTGGATTGAAATAGTTCTTTAACATATATATATATATATATATATATAATGTTATAAAGCGTCTACCAAAAAAAAATGTTATAAAGCTCTGTGTCACATAATAGTGATCAAAGATTTATTACATAGTTTCATTTGAAAGATTAGAAAAATCTAGTAAAATATTGTTCTTCTCATCAAATAATGTTATCTATGGTTCTGAAATGCTTGCAGCAAAAGGTGGTGATAAAAGTGTCTATGAATGGCTCCAAGTCCAGGTCAAAAGCTATGAAGATTGCAGTTGGAGTTTCAGGTAAGAAAAGTTACAGGGAATTATTAATTCTCACCCTTTTTTATTCATGAAGTTCAAAATCATAGCTTAAAAAAAATATATGCTCTTTGCAAAATCTTCAGGAGTGGAAACTGCAGCTATTCAAGGGGAAAACAAGGATCAAATAGCGGTAACTGGAGAAGGGATTGATTCAGTTTGTCTCACATCACTTCTAAGAAAGAGTTTTTGCCATGCCGAACTTGTGAGTGTTGGCCCTGTGGCTGTGGAAGAGAAGAAAAAAGAGGGAATTACACTACCAATAGTGTGGCCTTATGTGAGTGGTGTTCCTCAGTGCCCAGTCTATGAGATAAGGCACCCATCTCAATATCAGGACCCTTCTTGTTCCATCATGTGATCAAGAGAGTTTTCAAAGGAAGAATGATACCAAGAAAACATACATTGATTAGGCTTTTTAATTTATGTAGCATTGTTGCAACCAAATCCTTCTGCTGTCTGCAACATGTTGGACCTCGTTTCATCGATAAGCATAAGACAAAATGTTAACAAATCATTAAAAAAAACAACAACAAAAAATGCTACAAGAATTATATATTGTAGAAAGAAAAAAGAAAAAGAGAGAGTGAAAGTAGAAGAGATAAACCAGTTATATTTTGAGCATGTATGGTGTGATATGGGAGAGGGTTTCAATGATTTTATTCAATATTTTATATTTGTTGGATGTAACAAATAAAGTTAAACGCAAATTTTGAAACCTGATCAGGGTTACGGGTTATGTTGAATTTGTGGTCTCAATTGTTAAGGTTTGATGCAGAAATAAAATTTATGTAAACAGAGGACTACAGAGTGGGAGAAGAAAGAGAGTTAATTTTTTAATGTATGACTGCACTTACATGTGCTATGGTACAGAAATCAGGTTTGACTGTTTTGAGAGTTTTATTCATGTTGGATGTAACAAAGAGTTTCATAATGAAGCTTCTCACAAATGATTGCAAAATGTCCATGTTCTTATTGGCCTCTGTCTAAGATCATTCTGAATCACAAAAGTTCTTCTAATACACGTGTGTTTCTAGTGGCGTCTTAGGTTCGATTCTGAGGTTTTCTTTTTTTGTTAGGCGATATATAATATGCCATCTTAAATTCTTATTGAATCTTCATTGCAGTTGATGATTTTTTTCTGACTTTTAAATTAAAAGAAGAAACTATGATTCTAGCGGGGATGACTTATCTTTGATTGGATTGAAGAAATTGATTAGTCCATACACGAGACTTGACAAAGGCCTATATTATTGTAATCCTACTAAGTAGCAATGGATCAACAATTAGACCCCCAGTACTCCTAAGAGGCCCAAAAGTCCACTCCTGCCAGGTAACTCATATATAAATAAGGGGTTAAACCAATAAGGTACACACACTCTAAATCCTCTTTCTTAACTTGTCACTGTGTACACACCCCACGCTTTGACTATGTCGTTATATTATTGAGCACAGTGATCCGCTTATCTTTAGGGTACCTCTCCTATAGGTACCTGAGGGAGGGCAAACAAATCCTATATTAAGATATCAATCTTTGATTGGACATTTACGATTATCAAATCGTAACAACGAACAAACTGACTTAATCCCACATGCCCGTCATTTAGAAAAGAAAATTGGAAACTATAATGATCTTTTCAGTAATGGAAAACCAACATTATTTAGAAATTAAATAATTAACAGAGGAATGATTCAAACATGGAAAATAGGAAACAAAATATTTCATTTGGTGGTTGGTAGGAGCCTCGTTCTCTTTATCTAGTGGCTATTATTTAGCCATTGCAATTAAAATTCAAAGTCTAAGTAATGCAAAGGTAATATAGATATATAATTTTAAAAAGTTCATATAGCTTACTTAATCTTGCAGCAATACAATGAAGGAACGGTGCTTCATTCCATTAAACTAACACCGATTTATCATATGAAATACAGCAATTTATGATTGTGCTGAGAGAATCAAACGGTGGTAGCTCAATTAACGTATGAGAGTTAAGCAGGTGGAGTGAGAGCATGTGTTTGAATTTCTCCAGTATCACTTTTGAAAAAAGTTTAAAGCCTTAATCCTAAACCCACACTGAATTAAATTAGTTGCGAAGCAATAAATCGATTGGAATATTTCAAAAAAAAAATGATTCTGCTGAGAGTTTGACTTTGCCCATATAATATTGTTGCTCCGTCTAGATTATTGTTGTTTTGGACTTTTGCGAACACAACAGCAAAATTGAAATAAACTAAATAGCATTCGTTCCATGAGGATATTGAAATCATTTAGAAAGCATAAAGTAAAAAATTGACAATTTGAAAATGAAAAATAAAATAATTTTATTTGGTTCAATTCATGTAGTTGTTGTAGCTCGTGTAATTGCTGGAGAGGTGAACTCGGTTTTTGTTTATTTATTTTACGTCGGCTGTCTGATTGATTGAAAAAATATATAGTGTATATTGGAGATTTACAAATAGTTTCTTAATTGAAAATATTAAAAAGACAAATTAATTTTAATTTAAAAGAAAAGGAGATTTTTTTCTTCTTCATAAATCATTCCCATTACCCATGGATGTCAATTAATCCGGATACAAGTCGGACAGAATCTTAAGGAGGATACTGTTCTCCATACTAATTTTTTTAAAAAAATAAAATAAAATTGTGGCACATGTTACCTTAGTCCTCCAACTCATGAGAATATAAACTTTATAGTTATTATTTTCATAAGTTTTAATACATCCGATCTTTTAATAGTCACATTTATTTACATGCAAAAGTTAATTATGGTCAAACAATCTTGGTTCTCTCTGTTGAGATAACATCCCTATATGTTCACGTTCAAACTTCACCTATAATAATGATAATTAAAGTTATTATTTAAAGATATCACTCACTCAAATTTCTCTTCAGAAGAATTATTCAAGTTTTCTAATCATTTTACAACTGTTTTCATTTTTTAACATAGAGGTGGACAAGACTCTTTATTTTCTTCTAAAATCTTCCTTACTAACCAGATATGTAGCATTTATTAGGGTGATTATTCAAACATAACTATGCATCAACAAATGCAATATATGCTCAACCACCAATTATTAAAGAGAAACACACTCCAACACTCTCCATCAATTAAAACCTAATTCAGACCTTTTTGGCTTTAATTGTCACATATTATCATTAACAAACTTAAACTTAAATCTTAAACACAACATGTATCAGGGTAGAAGCGGATTAGGTCGGATTAGTTCAGATCAAAAAAAATTTGGATTGAATAAGTCTGACACGCTTCCTAGACATAACATTTGAGCTTGATATGTTTAGCTGACATTTTTTTAAGCTTAACCTATAAAAATATGGGATTTATTAATCTTCTTTAATAAAAGATAGTTTACATCATGCCATACAAACAAATTACCTGGGTCCAATAATTTTTTAAGAATAAAAAAATAAAGAAAGAATAGCACAATTTTTTATGCCTCACTAGCATAAGATTATTGTTTCCTGTAAAAGGAGATAATTTAAACCCTAAAAATATTTAACACCTTTCTAGTTTATAAATATGTTAACAAGTTTAGAATTTCATATAGAATAACAGATCACCAAAGCCTTTAAATGGACTAACAAGTAACAAATATATAATTTCAATAAAAAATTAATTTAATAATAATAATATATTATATATGTTTATTTAAAATAAGTGAACTTTAAAATTGTATAAGGTTAACGGAAAGCTTACTTTTAACTAAATTATTCTTGTAAAATACGTTGACCAAAATTCTTTATGGGCTGAGTCTTTCATGTAACAAGATAGCTTTATCATCTCCCGCAGATACAAAAACATGGTGGGATTCACCATGATTTTTTTTTAAAAAAAAAATTAAACAAATTTTTTTTAAGTCAGCCGCGTAAGAAAACACTTCTCCTGTAATAGAAAAAGTGTTTTTCCCAATTTTTATTAAACAAACTAGAACAGGTCAATAGGAACCTGACCAATACCACCCGTAATTCCAAGCCATACATTCTTGCTAGATAAAACATAGATAGATAAGTGGAGATTTAATAAATGAGAATTGAAATATGGATATCATGCTCTTTTTTTGTTATACCTTGTGCTGACTTAATTTTACTAGAAAGTAGAGACAATGAAAATTGAATTCGTAATCTTATAATCACAAAAGCTTATTACGAATCAGGCAAAATATGAATTTTTATAGATATGAAATTAATCTCAAGTGAAACCAAGTAACAATTATCAAATTCTCTTATTAATTTGTCTGTCCTATACTTTATATTATCACTTGAGCCAATCCTCAATTCGATATTTTGGGTCTATCTAATTATCACTTACTTACTTAATTATCAAACGCGTTGTTTAATGTGCGGTTGTTGGGTAAACTCTTCCTACATCCAATCTAGAAACCACAAGTAGTTGAATATTATACAAAAATCAAAATTTGTGGAATTATACGCTAACTTCATGCCTAAACAATGACCTATTACCATCCTTTTTTGTTTTCATTCATTGACTGATCAGTTTGGAGTCATCTTATTATATCGAATAGCTCATGTTGACATTTCAAACATTTTTTCAGTTCACGCTATATACTTCATGTGTCTTGAATATATGTGACAAAGTGTCCCTTTTGTTGATGTTTGTTCCGGGTTTATACATTCGGGTATTGATAGCCACAAAATGCGGTTAGAGGAACCCGGGTTTTACCCAGATGGTTATCCAGTCAATTCAAATAGTGGAACCCAAGGTAGGTCCTACCACGATTACATGATGATATTAATAACTACCCACGTTTAGAATAACTACCTATATAAGGGCTATATATACCAAGAATAATAGCCTAAGAAAGACAGATTTGAACCATACCATATCCATATTGATGTTCGTCCAGAACAATGTTAAATCCTACACATATTCAAATTCAGATTTCAGAAATTTGACTTCTAGTTTCGCACGCTACAACAGTCAAATTTAGTGGAACCTTTGTCCAAGAATCGTTACAACTCTGTTAGAACTGTTTCATCATCAAATAGAACGTCTCCCCAAGATACTTTGTTGCAAGTATACCTTTCTCTCCACGCATTGATTTTAAAACAATGTTAAATTATTCCATATGACCTCATAGTTTGACTAAATTTTTAAAGGGAAATATGTCTCTCCAGCCACTGCAAAGACACTGTTCCGTACAGCAGTCACATGCTTTTTAGGATACGGTTCCGTATCGTGAAAAGCATGTGTCGGTTACAGATAACTACTCTGCAGCAACAAGAGATTAAGGGTGTGCATGACAATCATTTTGTTCCTGTCACTGTTTCTGAAAAGAAACAAATCTTTTCTATTTCTGTGCCTTGAAACAATTTTTGAGAAAAAAAATTTGTTTGATAACATGTTTTATTTTTATTCCGAGAATAAGAATTGTGTTTGATAACACAACGAATAATAGAATAAAAAATAATTCTAATTAAGCATAAATTTTTTTTTGGATAATCACTTTTCTTTTCATATGGTGTGGTGGTGGAGGTGGCGGCGGAGGCAGTGGTAATGGTGGCGGTTGTAGTAGTGGCGTCGTGGTGGTTAAGTTGATGGTATGGTGGTGGCAGCGGTGGCAGTAGTGGTGGAGATGGTGGTAGTGGTAAAGGTGGCGGTGGTGGTGGTGGCGACGATAGTAGTGGTGGTAGTGACTGCAGTGGCTGTGACGATGGTGATGGTGAAGACATGGTGGCGGCGGTGTAGTGGTGGCGGTAATGGCGATGACGGTAGTAGTGGTGGCGGTAATGGCGATGACGGTAGTAGTGGTGGCATCGTGGTGGTGATGGCAGTGACTACGATGATGGTAGTGGTGGTTGGGGATGGTTGTAGTGATAATGGTGGTGATGATGATGGTAGTGGTGGTGGAGTTGATGATGGTGATGGTGGCTGTGATGTAGAGGTGGCGGTGGTGACAGCAGTGGCCGCAACGATGGTGGTGATAATGGTGGCGATGGTGGTAGTGGCAGTATAGGTGGTGATGGTGATGACATGGTGGTGGCCGTGGCGATGGTGTAGTGGTGGTAACGGTGGCATAGTGGCGGCGGCGACAACGGTAGTGGTGGTGGTGGCGACGACAGTTGCTGCGACAATGGTGTTGATGATGACATGGTTGTGGCGGTGGCGGCAGTAGTGGTAATGATGGTGGCGGTGGCAGCGATGGTAGTGGTGGTGGTGACAGAAGTGGCTGCGACGAAGGTGATGGTGATGAAATGGTGGCGGTGGTGTAGTGGTGGCGGTAATGGTGGCAGCGGCGACGATGACGTTAGTAGTGGTGGTGGCGGGAGTGGCTACAATGATGGTGGTGGTGGTTGGTGACGGTGATAGTGATAATGGTGGTGACGGTGACGGTGATGGTGGTGGTGGTGGTGGTGGTGATGTGGAGGTGGTGGTGGTACGACGATAGTGGCGGTGGTCGTGTCGGGATGGTGGTGGCGGTGGTGAAGATAGTAGTGGTGGATAGTAATTGTGAGAGATAAGTATTTCTCATTTTGTGCCCGGGAACAAAAAAAAAATTTTGATTTTTTTTTTCTGTTTCTTAACACAAAATTAAATCGATTCATCCCGAGAAAAAAAAAATTGATTTTGTCAAACGAGTTTTCTATCCAATTTTTTTCACGAAAGCAGAATTAAAAAAAAAATGATTACGAAAATATTATCATGCACGCCCTAATAGAACCCATTTTTAAATATATCTTTATAGTTTAAGAGTTTATTATTAGGTTCTCGATTTTAAAAACAATTATGAGTAAATCCTTACAATTTAGCAGAGTTTTCAATTAAGTCCATATTAAATATAAAATTTTGCAACTAAGTCCTAAAATATGAACCAGCAACATATAATGACCTGTATTATTTATTTAAATTCAGAAAAAATTAAATTTTGAATAATAAATTCACTTATCCAATCAATTTCAACCTTTTGGGAAATTTTCATAATTTATCTTTGCTCCGTTTTCTCTTTCCTCTCATCTAAAGGTGGGTATAATTCGATCCAAATCGTTTTTTTTTTTTCTGAATCAAATCAATTGGTTTAAATAGATTCGGTTCAAAGATTCAAAAACCCATTTATTTTTTGGTTTAAATAGATTCTCTTCCCTACGTTTATTTTTCCCAAACATATTTGGAACCAACTTATGATCATCAAAATCAGTTTATGATTTATATCTGGTTCCGAACCAGTTTAAAATTGTTCGGATATGCAAATCAGTTCTACATCAATTTTGAACCGGTTGTGACGATTTGAGTTAAAACAAATCAGTTTGATTCTTCTGATTTTCCAAACCAGTATTATTTAATTTTTAAACTGTCTTATAAAACTAATGCAATCGTTGGCTAGTTTTGGAAATGTTTCTTAAAATGCATTAAAAAATCATAAGTACTAGACTGGAAAGAAGGCTCGAAAACATCATCGCCAACCATTTAAAAATAAAAAAAAACCAAAATGTTATTTGAAGGAGATGGGGGCTTAAAGACCCAACTACAAAGACATATCTCTAATTTATAATGCTTAGCTACCCAATTAGCCGTTGGCATTTCTATTCATCCACACCACTCATGGGGTATTGTTATTATCCAGTTTTTCTTTTAGGTACCGATCCTCATGCATCAAGCTTAATATAGAAGGCCAAAAGAAAAACAACACGTACAATATGCTCAATGCTTTATCAGATATCCTTTAATATGTTATCATTTATTTTTTGGAGAGATATGTCATTGGATATCTACTTTTTTTCTTTTTTCTTTTTGGTATGCTGGATATCCACTTTATTTGTTGGTTACAATTATAATTGTTTTGTGTTTACTATGTATAAGTATAACTAGGAACTAATAAATGTTTAAAAACAAAGGTACATAGATTGACGCGTAGCCCCACGTGCGCGTTTTTTTTCCTGTCTGATAGGGTTTGCTCGATGTTTTGGTAAAATGGAGATCGATGACGATGGTCAACATGCATTGAAGGAGGAGGATGCAACGAAGGGTGTGAGAAGCAGGACTGCTGCTGAAGAGGATGGTGCTTCTCGGAGTGGGAAGAAATCCAAAGGAACCGAGATGGAGGGTTCGGTGATGGATGAGGTCATGAAAGAAGGAGCGAACACGGAGGCTGGTTTATCCTCTCCGATTCGATCGATTCCTGAAGTGAAGATGACGGAGACCAAAGGGGGTTCTCGTGTTAAGGTTGTGTCCTATAAGGACAAGCTACTCCGATTGAACGGCGATGGCGGTCAATCGGACAACGAGGAAGAGCACTGGATCGCCAAACATAAGTGTGAGGAGGAGGAAACAGCTCTTTTGGAGGGGCTTGGCCATGAGGAGGTGGAGGATCCCCTCTGTCCAAGGTATGTGTTCTCCGCGGAGGAGCATCGGCAGGACTGTGAGAAGTGGCGTAAATCCTTGATCATCAAGATGCTTGGCAAAAGATTGGGAGCCAGATTCCTCATTGCAAGGCTTCAAAGGCTCTGGAACCTGGTAGGTTCCTTCGAAACTATTGATTTAGACAATGGTTTTCTTCTGCTGAGGTTCCAAGAGGATGGCGATTATAGGTTCGTTTTGGAGGAAGGTCCCTGGATCGTTAATGATCATTACGTGGTCGTCCAACGCTGGAGGCCACTATTTGATTCTTATGATGACAGTGTGACGAAGATGGCTGTGTGGCTGAGAATCCCTGGATTGCCTATGGAGTTGTACACGGTGAGACATTTGTGGCGCATTGTAACATGTTTGGCCGGACCATTAAAGTGGACAAAAACTCATTAAGGAAAAATGAATTCGGGGAAGCCATAACTGATAGGGGAAAGTTTGCTAGGATCTGCATTGAGATTGATCTGAGAAGGAGCTTCCTATCCAAGTTTTGGATAGGTAACAGGGTGTTGCATGTAGGATACGAGGGACTCCATCTGATTTGTTTTAAGTGTGGTCTATATGGCCATAGGAAAGACCAATGCCCAGAGGTCCAAGCATCGGGGGTCCAGCAGGGATCTGAGGTCAGTACTCAGGGGAGGGAGGAGATTGTCAAGGTGGCAGAGGATGTGAAGGAGGTGAAGCAGGTGGAGGATTTCGGGAGTTGGATGGTGGTTCAGAGGAAGCCAAGGAGTAGAAAACTGAAGGCTAAACCTGTGACTCTGAAAGTGGAGACTGGGAATGAGCAGAAGCCTCATAGTCAAGGAGCTCCTGGTCCAAGTACAGTGGTTACTCCTAGAATGGAGGAAGTGAAGGACATAGGAGTGGAGTATCAGAGTATTGGTAATGAGGCTAGTCATGGTTCTGGGGATTCAGATATTAACATGTTATCAGTTAATGAGCCAGTCATTGTGACTCAAGGAGGAGGGAGTGCTAGCACTGGTCAGCAGAAGAAGCTTAATTCTCCTAAGAGGGGAACTAGAGGGAGTACTCCTAGGGAGGGTAAGGACCGTGGCAAAGTAGGAGGGAAACCATATTCGAAGAAGTCTGGAGCTGAGAACATCCCTCCTAGTCCGGGTTCAGATGGCCAGATCAAAGGGGTGAATAAAAACAGAGGGAAACCCATGGCTAGCTCGGATGGGATGAACAAGATTAGTAGTGCTTCTACCAGTATTGCTAAGAGGGACCAGGGTGGGGATCCTTTGTTGAGGTTGGACCCGGGACTTTCTGGACAGATTGGGAAAGTGGGGATTCCTGTCAAGTTGGTGGGGGGGCCTAATGTCCACCAGGTATGTTGATTCTCTTTAGGGGTTTCCCCTTGTACAGTCTGTTATTTTTAGCTTTCATGTCTGTTTTAGCTTGGAACTGTAGAGGAGTGGGGAAGAGTGGGTTCCCTTCTCTGGTTAGAGATTTAAAATTCAGGTTCAAAGTCAGTATTTTGGTTTTGATGGAGGTTAAGATTGGTGGTTCTAGAGGTGAGGAGATTGCAAGGAAGTTGGGTTTCTCTAATTTCTTTAGGCAGGATCCGGTTGGTTTCTCTGGTGGGATCTGGGTTCTTTGGGACAATAATGTAGTGGAGGTGGAGGTGTTAAAGACTCACCACCAGGTTGTACATACTCGGGTGAGGTACCTAGGAGTGGGGAAAGTTAGCTTCATTTCTTTTGTGTATGGGAGTCCAAGAAGATTGGAGAGGATGACTCTTTGGCTGGAGTTAGAGGCCATTAGCTTAGAGTTCCCTGGTCTTTGGCATGTATTGGGAGATTTTAACTCCATTTTAAAGGCAGAAGAGAAAAAAGGAGGTAGAGAGGTCTGCTGGAGGAGCATCTCTGAGATGCAGCAGTGTCTCATCAACTGCAGTGTTGATGATATGGGTTATAAGGGCCCTGACTTTACTTGGAAACGTGGGAGACTGCATGAGAGGTTGGACAGAGCTTGTTCCAATGAGGCATGGAACATTGAGTGGCCTAATTGCTTTATTTCTCATTTGCCTTTTTTTAATTCTGATCACAGGCCTATTCTCTTGTGTAATGAGGGGAAAGTCAAGCCTAGGGAGCACACTAGAGGATTTAAATTCTTGGCAGCCTGGTTAACAGATCATAGTTTCAATGAGTTGGTTAAAAGAAGCTGGGAGGAGGATGGTAATTGGTTGCATGCTAGGGACCAATTTGAGAAGGATGCTAAGATCTGGCACCAGAATGTGTTCAAGGAGAATATGAGGAGGAAAAACAGACTATACTCAAGGTTGAATGGTTTGGATTCTTACAAGTATGGTAGGTATGACCATAATACAGAACTGTTGCAAAAGGAGCTTTGGAGGGAACTTCAGGCCATTTTGGTGAGGGAAGAGCTGATCTGGTTCCAGAGATCAAGGAATCAGTGGTTGAAATATGGAGATAAGAATTTCAGGTTTTTTCACTCATCCACAATTGCTAGGAGGAGGCATAATAGGATTGTGACTCTGAAGAATGAACAAGGGGAGTGGATTGCTGATTCTGATATGCTGGTAAATATGGCTACTTCATTTTACCAAGGCTTGTTCAGTATTGAGGAAGAAAGGGATGGAGTGTTCCCTATCCAGAATGGCTTCCCGGTGTTAACTGATGCAGAGATGAGAGTCCTTGCTATTAGGCCAAACAGGGAGGAAATAAGGAAGACTGTATTTAGAATGGGGAAATTCAAATCCCCTGGCCCTGATGGTCTAAGTGCTGTGCTTTTCCAAAGCCAGTGGAATGTTGTTGGTGGGTCAGTTTGTCAGCTTGTGGAGGATATTTTTTGCTCTCCTGAGAAGGTGAGGGACATCAATGGTACATTTCTTTGTTTGATTCCCAAAAAGGACAGCCCTGAGAATATGAAAGATTTTAGACCCATTAGCTTATGCAATGTGGTTTATAAGATCATCACAAAGATCATTGCTGGAAGGTTGAAGGATTTAATGCCTCGGATTGTGTCTCCCAATCAGTGTAGTTTTATAATGGGAAGACAAGGTACTGACAATATTATTATTGCCCAAGAAGTTATTCATTCTATGAGACTTAGGAAGGGTAGGAAGGGCTGGATGATGATAAAAGTGGATTTGGAGAAAGCCTATGATAGGCTTGATTGGAGTTTTGTGGTTGAAACCTTGAAGGACATTGGGCTTCCTGATTCTCTGGTGCAACTAATTTTTAGCTGTATTTCCACAGCCTCCATGAGATTGCTATGGAATGGAGTGGCCACTAAGGAAATAATTCCAGGAATGGGCATTAGGCAAGGGGATCCTATCTCCCCTTACCTGTTCGTTCTCTGCATGGAGAAACTAGCTCAGCTAATTCATATGGCAGTGGAGACAAAAGCCTGGAAGCCTATTGTGTTAAGGAAAAATGCTCCACCTATATTTCATCTGCTTTTTGCAGATGATATCATCTTGTGTGTTGAAGCCAGCTTGGAGCAAGCGCATGTGAAAAATTAGGTGTTAAGGGTCTTTTCTGATGCTTCTGGACAGAAAATCAGTAAGGAGAAGACCAGAGTGTTCTTTTCTAAGAATGTAAGCTTGGGGAGGGCTAAGGAAATTAGTGAATCTCTTGGCATTGGGATTACCCCAGACCTGGGTAAGTATCTTAGAGTTCCTCTTTTTCATAAAAGAGTAACTAAAAACACCTTCAGAAATGTTTTGGATAGAGTACAGGGAAGATTGTCTAGGTGGAACCAATCCTCTCTAACTCTGGCTGGCCATGCAACTTTGGCCAAATCAGTCCTTGAGTCCTTGCCAGTGTACCAAATGCAAGCTGCTGTCCTGCCTAAGGGAATCTGCAATGAAGTGGAAAAACTGACTAGGAGTTTCTTGTGGGGCTCCTCAAGAGGCCAAACGAAAACACACTTGGTTAGTTGGAAGAAAGTGTGCACCTCTAAAAAGGAGGGGGGTTTGGGTTTCAGGAATCAATCTCTGGTTAATAAGGCATTTTCCATGAAGCTTGGTTTCAACCTCATAGCCAACAAGGACAGCATGTGGGTGAAAGTTTTATGCAGTAAGTATAAGTTTGGTGAGGGTTTTAGCCCTGTACTAAAGAGAGGAAGCATGGAGTCCAATGTCTGGAAAGGGATTTGGAGTGTGTGGGATCAAGTTATTGATGGCTCAAGGGTAAGTATTGGAGATGGTTCTAGCTCTTCATTCTGGTTTGATAGATGGGTACCTAGAGTTGGGAGATTGGTTGACCATGCTTTAGCTGATATTCCCGAGGAGAGCTTAAATTGGAGGGTGATTGATTGTGTCCATAGAGGTGATTGGGATTGGGGCAAATTTAATAATTCTCTTAGCAAGGAGGCTCTGGTTGCTGTTGGTAATGTTAGTCCTCCATCTCATATGGCTGGTAAGGATAAGTTGTTCTGGACCCTTTCTAGCTGTGGATCCTTCAAGGTTGGCTCTGCTTACAGATCTTTATCCTGTCAGGGCATGAATGTCTCTTCTAAAAGCTGGGACACGGTTTGGAAGTGGGAGGGACCACAAAGAGTCAAGCTCTTTCTATGGCTGCTATCTGGGAACAAGCTCCTTACCAATGCAGAGAGATACCGTAGGCATATGTCTGCTGTTGATTTATGTCCTAGATGTAACATGGCTGGGGAAGATGTTGATCATGTGTTTAGGAGCTGCCAATGGAGTCAAGATGTGTGGAGCTACTGGATAGAAAAAAATGAGTTGCCAGACTTTCTGATGGAAGACTTGTAGTTTTGGTTAGATAATAGTCTTAACAGAAAAGAAAGGAACAGGGCTTGGAGACTGAAATTTGGAGTAATTTGCTGGCTTATTTGGAAGCATAGGAATGATCTGGTCTTTAGTGGGAAGCATTCATTCCCCCACGAGATCTTTTCACAAGCCTCTTTGTTTGTGTCAAATATAAAAGTGGTTGAAAGCATCTTAACTATTGCAGGTCTGTCTGTTGACAGTCACGATAAGATCATGATCTGTTGGAGGCCACCCCCTGTTGGGTGGATCAAAATTAATACTGATGGGTCATTCTCAGGTAATGGAGGCAGCTCATCTTGTGGTGGTGTTGTTAGAGATGAGGAAAGGGGATGGATTATGGGCTTCTCTAAGAGGGTACGTCCTGTTTCTATATTGATGGCTGAATTGTGGGGTATCTTGGTTGGATTGGATTGGGCTTGGGAGCATGGATTTAAACAGGTGTTGCTGGAAAGTGATTCGATGTTGGCTTTGAATATTGTGAGTGAGGGTTGTGTATCCTCTCATCCCTGTTATTCGTTGGTGTCCAGGATCTGCTTGATGATAGCTAAGGAATGGAAGGTAGTTACAAGCCATGTATATAGAGAAGGAAATCAGGTGGCTGATAGGATGGCCACTGTTGGAAGCCATGCTGATTGGAGCACACACTGGTATAGCAGCGTTCCTGTTGGTTGTGAGGAGCTATTCCTAGAGGATAATAGAGGCACATTGATGCCTAGATACGTAGCTGTGTAATTTTTCTTTCCTTTATATACAAAAAAAAAAAAACAAAGGTACATAAAAAAAGGTAGGTTAATTGTATGAAAGAAGTTAACTTTGGAGGAACAAAAAATGAATATCAAGATCACATGTGATATGAGACTCGTATGCACAAATCTTGTTTTATATAACGGCATTAGATTATATTAGATATTAATTTTAAATCTAATTATCCTAATATCTATAATTAAGGGAAAAATATCCTCTTAAACGACAATCATTTTAGTTAAAATTGGTTTTTTTATTTAATATTTAAATTAAAAAAATTTCTCAGTGTCTACCTATAACACCTCACATTTCTAAATCATATATTAATATATTAAATGAGGATTAAAGGGATGGATTAGCGAAAATCCTGAAAATTAGACTAAAATACAAAGAAAGGGTAAAACAGTAAATAGCCAAACACACAACCCAATGAAGGTAAAATTAAGTAGAAGGTCTGAAATGATGAAAATAACCCTGGAAATAGATTCAGAACGAAAAATTGAGTGGTTAGGCAAGTTTCAGAAAATTCAGTGAATAGTGTTTTACTAGGTAAAAATATCGCGGTACGATTGCTCCGTAAAACGTGCCGATTGAGTTTTGAGCTCTAGATTTTGAATACAAGTTATAAATGGTGTATAGGAATAGGAAATATGATTTCTGATGAAAGTTGACGGAAATTAGTAAGTTTGGGGAAGCGTGCCTACGGCTCGCGTAACAGCTTAAAACAACATTTTATCCAAACGACTGGAAAACTCAGGATTCATCTGATCAAGGGAAATTAAAGGACAATGGTTAATGTTAAAAATTAGAGTTTCTAAATAGGTTATGAATTTATGGACGTTTAGTGGAATCAGAGGGAAATTCGAATTAGTTTGAAATCGCGTGAGGTGGCGGTGGGAGCCACCCCACATAAATCACTTAAGCCACATGACAAACCACTATTCATGATCATCTTCTTTCTCCCTTTCTCTCACCAAACCCGAGCCATCACCCCCTCCATGGCCAAATTTGCTTGAAACTTCACTCTCCCCTAACTCCATCAAATCTTAATCAAATCAAGTGATTTTTATCTTGAAATTTGTTGGAAACCACCTCCTAAACACATTAGTGGTAGTCTTAAGCTATGAAACCCACTAGATTTTGAGAAAACCTCCCCCCAAACCCGCGGCCCTTTGTGTTAGATTTTTGTTCATGGTGTTGTTTGGAGCTCCAATGGTTTAGTATGATGTGGAGGAGCTCTATACCAACCTTTTAAGTAAGTTTCATCACATTTTAATGGTTTGATTCATTGATTTAGTTTCATGAACCCTAAAGTGGTTTTAGTTGATTTGTGTAGTTAGAGAGCTCAAGTTAAAATTGTGTATTAGATGATTATGTCTTAGAATGATGTGTTGGAGCTATAAATGCAATAAAAATTATTGGTGAAAAATATGTTCATAACTTAGGAAATTTTGGATGATGCCATGACTTTGTGTTTTGGATTGTTGTTGGGATTGTGTAAGTGAGTTGTTGTATGGTTGTATGATGTAATAATGGGATTGTAGGAGGTGTGGAATAGTTGAATTGAATTGAATCACCCTTGGTGATGGCCTAGGTACAATTCAGCCTTATGTGGAATCATAGGGATGTGATGTTGTAAAAATTATTTGGATGATGTGTTGTGTGATAAATGGTAACTAGAAGGGTTTTGTGATGGTTGGAAGGTTGGAAAATCAATGGAAAAATATTGGATATTGTGGAATTGTGTAATTGAACCTAGAGCAAATTAATTGACAAAATGATGTTTGAATGATGTAGGATGCAAATTGGCACCTAAAATGTCATTGAGGTAGCCTTGAGATGCTTCATGGTTTACCGTGGAGAATTTGTAAATTAACACTCATTTGGCCGAACCTCACTAGGTGGGAGGAGGAGAATTTGTCGTTTTGTGAATTTGATGGTTTACCGTGTTCTGACGATCCGTAGGTTGCCGTACGTGGATTTGAACCCCGAACCGTGAGCTCGGTTGGTTTCCTTTGGTCCCGGACCAAAGGGATTGTGGTGAGTATTTTAAATCATGCGTTTATGCTTGAGAATTAGCATGTAATTGGTGAATGAGAGTTGATTGGGAATGTCCTCTGTGTAGGCATTCTGGTTGTGTACCTAGCTTGGAAAAGATATTGCAGTGGAGCTGCAGGAGAGGATTATACAGGTAACATCTTGGTACTGGGGTTTGATCCCCTTGTGTGTTCCACCATGCCCGTTGAGGGTGATGGTGGAAAGTGTATGTAAGTAATATAGGATAACATGTTCATGCATATAGTATGTGTATTGGTACATAGGATGTACCGTGTCTCTGGCCAGTAGACTGTTTGCCTTCGGGCGTTGCGGACTTCCACTGGATAGGTCTCAGTGAGGGAGTTCCAGTTGACTTGGGGTCGTGATGTGTGATCCGGATAGGAGCACACTAGGAAGTCTCGGGTGGTTATGGATGGAGGGTGCCTTGGTTTGATGTTCTGGGAACACGCCTTGGTTTGAAACCCGTAGGCTTATATGCCAAGCCAATAGGCTGGACGTTGCGTGGTTTTGGCATCGACTATTCCATCTTCGTCATATTTTGTATCCCTATGCTCCCTTATTTCTCTAAATCCCTTGTTTTAACCCGTTTTTGGATGTTATGTTATGTTATTTATATGCATCAAAGTGAATCATTGGGCTGAGTATTGTCCAGAACCTCTGAGTTACTGAGATATATTCGTATATCTTATCCCGCTTTGGAGGCTTTATTTCAGGAAGTAGCAGTGGTGCTGGAGCGGTGGGCAAGAAGCCCGTAGGGTGATTGGACGTAGGATTGTCATTTTGCATTTTGTTGGCCATTGGGCCTAAGCTAGACTTAGGTCATGAACAATGCATATGATTAGGAGAATTATTATCATTTTGTTCATGATGTATATTTTGTCTTGAGTACCATGTTTATTTTGGGTTATGTATTATGTTATTTGAAGATTATGATTTGTAAGTGTAATATGTCAGTTGGAAGAATTGTAATTTGTACATGAATTGATGTAACCAAGGCATATGGAATATGATGAAAGGGCAATAGGCCTATTCTAGGATTGATTTATGTTTGATGATGTAAAGAATGCATACAAATGAATTATGGTAATTGAAATATGCTAAGTTTGAAAATACAAGTAAAGTGATGGAAATTGTGTAAATTGATATAAACTGTGATGGGTTGAAAGAGCCCCAAGACATTGCTGGTCCTTGTGTGTGCCACCCAAAGATTATTAGGTACAATTTGAGGTCATAGAACACTATTGCAAATTTGGGGATTATTGGAAAAATAAAATTAACTCTAGCGAATTTTCTAAAAATTGGCAGAATTTAGGCCAACTTTGGGAGAGTATATCTCCCTCCACAGATGTCCGATAAGGACATGCCATACGCCGTTTTGAAGCTTGGGATGTTATCTATCTCGTGTAAAATTTTGAGGAAATTTTGGGTTGGGAGTCGGCCTGTAGAAGGCAGAGAACACGGACTGCCCATGTTGCCACTGCACATGTGGCAGTTCTGGACCGAGTTTGGAAAAATTATTCCTCCTTCTTCTCTTGTTCAAATTAAGTGTAAGATATGTCAAATTGAAGCTTGACGTGTCTAGTTATTTGTATAAAAATTTGAGAGCAATTTATTGAGTGGATTTTCCAGAATAATTGATTGATCAGTGAAGGATGTTTGAAGCTGTTTTGGGGTTGGCTGGCGGATTTGTTTGTCCAACTTCAAACGGCGATATCTGGGGCAAACGAGAACTTTATGACTCGTGTGATAGCTTCCTAGAAAGGTAATTGAGTCTAGAATAATATACTAAAAGATGGGAGGCTTGTCGTATGTGGTTTGTCCGCAGAAAATTAAATACCGAACCATGTTCGGATAGGTAGAAAACGTAAAAGTGAGATTTTAGCTAAGTGAGTTTATTGGAACCCCTTAGTGACTTGAGAGATGTAATATATGTTATAAAAGTAGTTTAAATAATTATTCCGTAAAGAATTTACAGTTACGGTCACAACTTTTATTTATTACGCTTTTTATGGTTTTAAATGTTCGCGTAATAAACGGAAAAAGTTTACTCGCATTTTTATAATTAAATTGCTATGATTGTAACTGCGCTTAATATCATAATTAATGTTAACAATACCGATGTACAACGAGCTGTTACACTCCCACCATAATTTTTATTTCCCACCATAATTTTTATTTCTCTCGTCATAAAGCACAATAATTTTGACTAAACTAACATAATTTTATGTCCTTTAAAAGAATATCTATAATAGTATCTAGAAATAAAATATAGTAAATATTTCATCCCAAAATGTTAACAGACGCCAATTAGTGGCGGGGAATTAGAATAACTTTTATACGATTAAATATGCTCAAACCTCATTATTATCATTGATAAAAAAAAATGTATATAAAAAAATAAAAAATAAAGTCGATAAGATAAATTTGTCTCACAAGTGAATAACTAACGGCTTGTTCACCTTTATTTAATGGATTAAGATCACACTTTATTTTATTAAATTAAACATAACTACATCTTTGCACCCCTATTTTAGGAGAAATCATTTTTCAAATTTGTGTCTCTGATCTTTAATAGCCAACACATTGTAACCTTAAAATCCAAATCATTAAAAATATTTTAAAAATAGAAATAATTACTAATTTGGCACTAGTTTAATTTAAAATTGATTTAACAGCTTATAATTAGAAGTGGGTAGACAAGTGGACTTGATTCTTATGGACTCAGTTTGTAGCAAATTGACTATAAGCAAGCCTGCCTCACATTTTAAATGGGCTAATAAAAAGACAGTCCATTCTACCCTTCCTTTTCACCCTTAGTTTTTGTGAGTTGCCCCGCAAAAATATGATCTGGTATTGTTGATTTTTTTAAGAAACAAAATATTAATGAACTAAAACATTAGTAGTATCCAGCCAAGAATCACCGAGCCATTAGCCACTTAGAAAGATAACAATCCATCTACAAGAATCATCACCCAAAATCATAATGGGTTGGGTTGTGCTACACTTTTAGTCTAAAGCAAACATACTTAAAAATAAATTATAAGCTTATAGGTCAAGTCTTATAAGAATAAATTTATAATCAATTTTCTTAATAGGCATTTTTTAAGGTCTCAACATAATTCTATGTTACAAAACATACTAAAGTCTCACATATGTAAATTGGACCGTGAGCCCTTGATAGACAGCTTCATCCAGTTATACTGCTATCCTTCATTGAATCACATATAAACAAAAAGCACTTTGGGCATACACCAAGGAAAAAGAAGGGCACTTTGGGCTCATTACTATTTTATTCTGTGTTGCGATTGAAGGTATATCATCAGAAACGCGGAAGCGCATCGTACCGATGTGATGAGGAATGAAGAACACCGCTTTGATTACCTGAGATGAAGCAGCGAGCGTGACAATTTCTCACGTTCTGTTCTCCTCCTCAAGCCTCACGATCTGCAACAACGCACCACAAACGGTTGCAGTTCCGCTCTACGGTTGATCTTCCAAGCTATGACTCAAGGGGATCAGGTGGTCGTGTGGGCAACCGTTCAGATGATGAACGTCTGCCTCTTAGGTGTGTTTCTGATGTCTGTAACCCTAGGAGGCACAAGGGAGAAAAGTGTGTTTATATACCCTGCCCAATCCAAAACTAACCCTAAGCTTCATGGGTTAAAATTGGACTTTGGGCTCACTCTCACTAAAGCCATTGGGCTTAAGTGAAAAGAGCATACTAAACTCAACAGCGATATATTTGTCTCAGGGAGTGTTATTATAATTACTATTAGCCATACCTGTATTGTCCAGAATCCAGATTGATCTAACATTTAAAAAAAAAATAAAAAAATGTATTAAATCGAAATATGGAACCAGACCGTATTAGTTATAATTGTGTTATAAACAAAATAATATCAACGTTGGATGTTTAATTCCAAATTGTAACCCTGGAGAAGTATAATTTTGGTCATTTATCTTATTGTAACATACATTGGCTTGGCTTGTGAACCTACAAATAAAGACATGTACAAAGCTTCAAGAGATATTACAATATTGTTCGGTATGACTTATACTATGCATACTGACGAGTGCCCTTGTTGACGGGGTCAGTAGAAAGACAATTGAGGTTCCATGAATAGTTGCTGTTAGAGTTTTCTAAATCTTATTTATATTCTCTTATAAACCGAGTGACTTGTACTGAGCGGCGGTGAGGTGAATATAGTACATACAAGCTAGACGAAGCCTGAGATAAATCATTGTGTCAAATCTTTCTTCCCTTTCTCTTTTGTTTTTCGATTTGTGTGTTTGTCGATTTCCAACAAATACAAGAAGATATTCCGCTACTTCTTTCTCTCTTATCTCTATATTCTCTTACAGTTATTCCTTCTTTGTTTAATTTTGTCCTAGTTACTTTTGTTTTACAACACGTTATCAACACGACGCTATGCACTGAAAGGGAATCGTCGCAGTGATTAAAGGACCTTACCACCATGCTGTTGATTGGTCGAAGCTTGGTCGATCCCCACCACGCCGTTCATCATCGATCGCCACTCTCCTTCGACCACATCTCTTTTTTGTTTCAGATCAGGAAAATTGAAAAACACAAGTACCATTTTCTCTTTCAATCCATTTTCTGATAATACCACTGGATCTATTTTTCATTCATTTTAGATTTATCTACCTTTCAATTTTGCTTTGATTTTCCCAACTGCATGTTAATATGCATCCAGCATATGTATAAATCTAAGCCAAAAAGAGAAAGAATCTTGATCAATCTTGGATAAAAAGGGCTAAAATTACTGATAATTTGATAAATCTCAATCAGAGATCACGCAACTGATTTCCTTTTAATTTTGTAGGAAAACAAGACAAAAAGAAGCCCAAGGGGAAGTTTCCAAGCTGAAGCCCCACGCTACTAGCGTGGAACTCACGATAGTAGCGCCAGAATTAAACTTCATCCAGAGACATCCATGCTCATAGTGTTAAACTCGCGCTAGTTGTGCCAGACTTTCTTGCAACCCACGCTCACAGCGTGGAAACTATGCTAGTTGCGTGAACTTCCAGTAACGTGAAAAAAACTCCCACGCTCACAGCGTGCGAACCACGCTAGTAGCGTGGGAGGAGCGGACAAATCAGCAGTAAATCCTGTTCTGTAAATAAAGGCAGAGATTTACAACGAAGATTTAATCAAGATATCTGAGCAAGACACAAAGTCTATAAATAAAGGCTTAGACTCCCAGAGAAAATCATCTTTGGCTGTAGAGAATTCTTGGAGGCTTGTGCTGGAGATCAGGATTCCACTGGTGTTGAAGATTGAAGACATTGGGTTTTTATTCTTCTTCTTCTTTTCTTATTAGTTTATGAACAATTTTTATTTTAATTTGTTTAAGTCAGACATGAATATGTCTGGCTAATTTCTTTTTGTAGTTGGGATCACGGACCCAATGTGAATCCTTTATATTTTATGTATTGATATTTTATAAGTTAATTAGTTAGTTTGTTTTATTCTACTTGTGTTAATTTTTCCATATCCTGTTTAGAATTGGCCACTCTAAATTATAGGGCTTTGAGGGTTAGAATTCACAATAGACATATTGGGGTTTTAATCTGGACAATGGTAGAATAACAATTTGTGTATGATCTAGACATAGGCTTACATAAATTGCAGACTCATAATTCATTTGCTTAATGCTTAATTCAAGAGGGATTACTAAGACATTAGAATTCTGATTAGGTTAAAGGGTTGAAATCACTAAGACATTAGGG
>NW_026899890.1:45000-126780 GCF_033153095.1 Gastrolobium bilobum
AGAATTGGTCCATAACAGATTGTGAATCTGCTGTGTTTGGACTTTGAGCTGTGGACTCTTGGCTTTGGGTGTTAGCTTGCAAGGTAAGCTTTCGTGTCCTCTGTTTAGCCATGTTGTGGTTCCACCATGTCCCATGGGGGTATGGTTGTATGCATGCTGTGTTACATGCTTTGAATATTTGAAATGTTGTTGAGCTTTATGTGTAATGGCTTTTAATATGCATGTATTGTTTCATCTTGACGGTAAGCTTGAGTATGTAGTGTCATACGATATGGTGATCTGGGGTGAATGCAAGTGGCGTCTTGCACTAGTGTGGGTATTTGGCGTATATAAATCCTACATTTCTCTGGCCAGTAGAATAGAATTGACACACATGACATGATTATCTGCTGCATTGCACTATTTTAGAACTGATGATGATATCTGCTTTTAAACTTATATTGCACATGTAAGCGAGCTTGGGGTGGAAGATCCTTAAGGACCCCTTGTCTTACTGAGATTTCTTTTTTAGAGATCTCATCCCACGTTTGGGGAATGCTTATTTCAGGTTCCGGTAGTTTAGTGAGTGATGCCTCTGGCGGTAGGAGGCCAGAGCTTAGTTGATGATATTATGCTGTTTGCTGCCATGACTGGTTATGGATGCTGTTTATGTTTTCCGTTATTTATGTTTGCGTTGCTGTTGAGACTGATGTTGGGCGTGTTGCCTTATTTGAGTGAGCATGGGGATTGTCCATGACACTTTATGTTAGTGCTTTAGATTGGAGTTGTATAAACTGTTAGATGGTCCGGTCTACGTTGTTGTAGTTCCGTGACTAGAGCCACACTTTTATTATCTATGTTATGAGGTATATTCTGATAGCTGTTTTATTGCAATTACATACAGGCATTGTTTTATTAATTGATTAATAAGCAAGTTGGTAATGATAATGACATCATAATTGAAAAGAAAAAGATATTCCGCATTTTTATTAAGCGCTGCTTAATACGATAATATGATAACATTGCCGGATATATACGGGGTGTTACATTTATGGTATCAGAGCAATGGTTCGAGGGAAAAACCTGTATGTATTGCAATAGCTAGAATGTTTGGTTGTGTCTGTCTTGTGTATTTACTCCATCGAATTTTAGTATGATAATGCATATGTAATCACACTGCGTGGGCCTGATCAACTCATAATTTGTGTAACTTGTGCAGAGTCATGGTAAGGTCCGGGAGAACACGAGAGACTTCTGAGGATCAACCCGATCCTATCCTGACTGCATTGGCTGAGATACAGGCGGCTAGGTTAGCCGATCAGGAGGCCACTAGATTGGCCAACGCGGCAATGATGGATGCTGTTCGCGAGGCGAACCGGATAGCCGCAGAGGATGTTCGTGAAGCGAACCGGAGGACCACTAAGGATGTCCTCGAGGCGAACAGGATGGCGAACATGACGATGATGAGAGTCATGTTGGAGGAGATGAGGGTTGGTCCTGCTGTAGACCATGCACCACCGCCACCACCGCCACTGCCGCCGCCACCACCTAGTGTTCAGAATGAGAGCCTGAGTCACATTGGAAGTGCTGCTCATGTCGCTGAGATGAGGGAGACTCTTGTAGAGCCTGCTGAGGATCGTGATGTGATAGACCGCCGGCTGAATGCTTTCAGGAAGCATAAGCCACATGTGTTTGAGGGGTCTTTGGATCCTATTGCTGCTGCTAGATGGCTGGAGTCGCTGGACAAGATATTTCGGGTCATGCAGTATACAGATCCGCAGAAGTTGATGTTCTCGACTTATATGCTGGAGGGCGATGTCCATGAGTGGTGCACGAACACCTCTCGTGCTTATGATATGCAGAGTCGTGTTTTGACATGGCCATTCTTCGAGGAGTGTTTCCTGGGCAGATACTTTCCCTATGATGCGCAGGAGAGGAAGCAGGGGGAGTTTGATAGATTGGTCCAGGGCTCGATGACTGTTGACGAGTACCTGGCCAAGCTCAATGAGCTGGTGAAGTTTGCGCACTTCCGGATGGTTCCTCTTACTCCGATGTTTCTGGCTGCTAAGTTCCGTAGAGGACTTAGTGAGGTGATTGCTGAGCATTTAGCTGGAGCTGCTTCAAGGGACTTTGGTACACTGGTTCAGCAGTGTAAGGACATTGAGGATGTCTGCATAGCGAGTAAGGCCAAGAGGGCCAAGGTCGACGAGACCAAGGGGACTGTTGGTTCCACTCTTGTTTCTGCGTCCTGGAAGGACAAGAGGTTTGCTGGGAAGGGCAAGGGTAAACAGTTGGCTACTAGGCAGGCGCCTGGTCAGTTCAAGAGGACTGCTTCACAGCAGGGGAGTTTTGCTAGGCCTCCTTCCACTCCGAGATATGCGGGGTGCGAAAAGGAGCATGTGGGACGTTGTGCTTTGGGGCAGTTGGTTTGTTTCCAGTGTGGCAAGGAGGGCCACTTCTCTAGATACTGTCCGTCATCGACGGCGAGAGCTGCAGCTGTTCAGGCAGTTCCTTTGCAGATGGTTCCGATGGCTTCTACTTTGGCACCTGCAGTGCCACCTTCTGTTGGGCGTGTGTACACCTTGGATAGGCAGCAGTCGGACCGCGCTCCAAACCTTGTTAGAGGTACTGTGTCTATTGGTGGTATTGTTGTTGATGCATTGTTTGACTCCGGGGCTACGCATTCGTTTGTTGCTACCCCGATTGCTTTGGGGCTTAAGTTGCCCATGTCTGTGCTTTCTCCACCGTTGCGGGTGACTACCGCCACCAGAGAGATATATGTTTCTACCACTGTACATCGCGATGTAGCGTTTCAGTGGGATGACCGTGAGTTCTCGGTAGATCTGATAGGATTGCCGATGGCCAACCTTGAGATTATTCTGGGCATGGATTGGTTGTCTAGAAACTGTGCACTGATTGATCGCTGTGCAAAGCGCGTGGTGATGTCTCTGTGTGATTCCACAACTAGTTCCTTGCCATATATTTCATTGCTGCAGGCTAGGAAGGCCTTGAGAGCAGGGGCTTTTGGTTATGTCATGTTGGGAGGTTTGATGAGTGGGACACAGGAGGATATCACTGGCATTCCTGTGGTGGGGGAGTTCCTTGAGGTGTTTCCTGAGGAGATTCTTGAGTTTCCGCCACAGCGGGAGATAGAGTTCTCCATTGACTTGTTGCCTGGTGTGGGGCCGATTTTTTTAGCTCCATATCGGATGTCGCCACCGGAGTTGGGTGAGCTTAAGAAGCATATTGAGGATCTTTCGGCGAAAGATTTCATTAGACCGAGTGTGTCTTCTTGGGGAGCACCAGTTATCTTTGTGAAGAAGAAGGATGGGACAATGCGGTTGTCCACCGACTACAGGCAGTTGAACAAGGTGACGATCAAGAACAAGTATCCCCTTCCTCGGATTGATGATCTGTTGGATCAGCTCAGGGGTGCTTGTGTGTATTCTAAGATTGATCTCCGGTCTGGATACCATCAGATTCGGGTGAAGCCGGAGGATGTCCCTAAGACCGCGTTTCGTTCGAGATACGATCACTTTGAGTATTTGGTGATTCCTTTTGGACTCACAAATGCGCCGGAAGTGTTCATGGATTACATGAACAGGATTTTCCAGCCTTATCTGGATCAGTTTGTGATTGTCTTCATTGATGATATTCTGATCTACTCCAAGACTGAGGAGGAGCATGCGGAGCATCTGAGGATTGTTCTGCAAGTGCTGAAGGAGAAAAAGCTTTATGCTAAGCCTTCTAAGTGTGAGTTTTGGCTCAAATCAGTCAAGTTTCTGGGGCATGTGATTTCAGCAGATGGAGTTGCAGTGGATCCCAACAAGATTGAGGCCGTACTGTATTGGGAGAGGCCCAAGACAGTCACAGAGGTGAGGAGCTTCTTAGGTTTGGCAGGTTACTGTCGGAGGTTCATCAAGGGTTTCTCCACGATGGTTCTCCCTTTGACTCGCCTTACCCGAAAGGAGACTCCATTTGTGTGGACTCACGAGTGTGAGGCGTGCTTTCAGGAGTTGAAGGAGAGATTGACTTCTTCACCTGTGTTGATCCTTCCTGATCCTGAGGAGCAGTTTGAGCTTTACTGTGATGCTTGTGGGAAGGGGCTGGGCTGTGTGTTGATGCAGTCTGGTAGAGCTGTTGCTTTTGCTTCGAGGCTGTTGAAGCCTCATGAGGAGAACTACCCGACTCATGATTTGGAGTTGGCTGCGATTGTGTTTGCTTTCAAGATTTGGAGGCATTACCTGTTTGGCATGCAGTTTGCGGTGTTCAGTGATCACAAGAGCTTGAAGTATCTGTTTTATCAGAAAGAGCTGAACATGAGGCAGAGAAGATGGATGGAGTTTCTGAAGGACTACGACTTTGAGTTGAAGTACCATCCTAGCAAGGCCAATGTGGTAGCTGATGCTTTGAGTCGGAAATCCGTGAGTCTATCCAGTTTGACGATGGGTGACTTCGACCTCATAGAGAAGTTTCGAGATCTGAAGGTGACCACCTTGTTTGGGGGTTCACTTCTCGAGATGGAGACTGTGAGAGTCAGGAATGAGCTTATGGAGAAGATCCAAGAGGCACAAGTGCAGAGAGAGTGCCTCCACTATGTGAAGAACCAAGACGGTGTGTCTTGGAATGAGGATGGACTTCTGTTGTTTCAGAAGCGTATTGTGATTCCTCGAGGTTCCTTGATCGAAGAGGTTATGGCGGAAGGCCATAAGGGGCAGTTTACTGTTCATCCTGGTGCTACAAAGATGTATCAAGACCTGAAGAGAAATTTCTGGTGGCCAGGAATGAAGAAGGACATAGCTGTGTATGTGTCCAAGTGTTTGATCTGCCAGAAGGTGAAGATTGAACACCAGAAGTCGTCTGGTAAGCTTCAACCTCTTGAGATTCCAGAGTGGAAATGGGAGAGCATTTCCATGGACTTCGTTGTGGGTTTGCCGAAGACTCAGGTTGGCTGTGACTCGATATGGGTCATTGTGGACAGATTGACAAAGTCTGCCCATTTTCTTCCAGTGAAGGTGAGCTTCACTACAGAGTAGTTGGCCAAACTGTATGTTCGCGAGATTGTGAGGCTTCACGGGGTGTCCGAGACTATCATTAGTGATAGGGACCCGAAGTTCACATCTCGGTTCTGGGAGGCGCTGCAGGGAGCTTTTGGTACGCAGTTGAGACTGAGTACAACCTATCACCCTCAGACTGATGGACAGACTGAGCGGACTATCCAGACCTTGGAGGACATGTTGCGGGCTTGCAGGTTGGAGCAGGGCTCGGCATGAGATAGGTACCTTCCATTGGTGGAGTTTTCGTATAACAACAGTTTCCATGCTAGCCTGGGCATGGCACCCTACGAGGCGCTCTACGGTAGGAGGTGTCGTACACCTACTTGCTGGTCTGAGTTTGGGGATCGTGAGTTGTTTGGCTTGGACTTTGTCCAAGATACCACCCTGCAGATCCAGATGATCAAGGAAAAGTTGAAGCAGGCGCAGAATCGTCAGAAAAGCTACTACGATGTCAAGCATCATCCATTGGAGTTCAGTGAGGGTGAGCACGTTTTTGTGAGACTTTCACCTGTCACCGGTGTTGGACGGCACTCGGAGTGAGGAATCTGAGCCCGCGGTTTATTGGGCCATACCAGATTCTTGGTAGAGTAGGACCTGTTGCCTTGCCTCCGAACTTGGCTAACATCCACGACGTGTTTCACGTGTCTCAGCTTCGGAGGTACATAGCAGATCCGTCGCATGTGGTGCAACCGGATGATGTAGAGGTTTGGGAGAACCTAAAGACTCCCGTCGGACCACTAAAGATTCTCGATGGTGGCGAGAAGCAGCTGAGGAGCAAGATCATTCCGATGGTGAAGGTGCAGTGGACCGAAAGGACTCCTGAGGAGTGTACTTGGGAGCGTGAGAACGAGCTTCTCCGACAGTACCTCGAGTTTCGACCAGGTATGTTTCTGATTTTGAGGTCAAAATTCTAAAAGGTGGGGTGAATGTAAGAACCTGCACCGTTAATTAAGGAATTTAATTAATAAATTATGGGAAAATAGAAAATGATTCCATAATTGACCCTAATAATTATTATGACGCTTTAATAATTATAGTAAGTGAGTAATAATGCTGAAAGTCGCTTTTCGGAAGAAAAGTGCAAATACCGGTTCTGCTAGTCTGTATAAATGAGTACCGAAAAAGTATCTTGAAAAATTAACGTAAGTGTATGATAATTACTAGAATGATAAATAGGACTTGTAAAACGAGTTTCAAGTCCAAATAATGAGAACTGGTGCTAGAAAACGGTACTGGCTTGGAAAGGCGCGTACCGGAAAGGTGCTCAGAAAATTTTAAGAAAAATATGATAATTCTTGTAAAATTGAGTAGGTTAAGAATTCAGAGTTTGGGATTAAAATGCTAAGCATAGAAATTAAAGTTAATACTGTGTGTTTAAGTGCGTTTGGGCTATAAATACTCTCTTTAAGGGCACTCCACCCTAGGAAACAGATTTTTGAGCATTAGTGTTGGGTGAGCAGGTTGTTGAACACTGTTCCATAGGCTTCTCTTCTCCTCCTTGAGGCTTGAAGCCATTTTCTTCACTTTTTCTCTTGTAAACACATTGGGTGAGTGTGAACAATCCTTGTGAGTGAGAAAGAGACTTCATTTCTGAGTTTTGGCTTCTGTCTTGAGAGGGTGAGCTTGCTGTTTTCACGTTTTGGGAAGGAGGGAGCTTTCCTTAGGTGTTTTGAAGCTTCAAGGAGCTTCCTTGTGGTGTAAAAGAACCACCTTTGTGCACTATTTTCGTGTACAGTGAGAGACAGAACCTTGGAGCTGTTGTGTGAGCTCCAAGAGCACCATTTTTCTGAGTTTGAGCTTGGTAAGCTTCACCACCTTTGATCTTGAGTTTTTGAGCTTAAAAATGGAACCTTGATGCATGTAAAGGTTAAAAGATGATAACTTAATGTTGGGGTTGGTCAAACACACCTAGAAATGCATTTTTAGGTGTTTAAAATCGGTAAAAACCCAACCTTGGAAGGATATTGTAACATCCCGTATATATCCGGTAATGTTATCATAATATCGTATTAAGATGCGCTTAATTAAAAATGCGGAATTACTTTTTCTTTTCAATTATGATGTCATTAACATTACCAACTTGCTTAATAATCAATTAATAAAACATTGCCTGTATGTAATTGCAATAAAACAGCTAACTGAAATACCTCATAACATAGATAATATAAGTGTGGCTCTAGTCGCGAAACTACAACAATGTAGACCGGACCATCTAACAGTTTATACAACTCCAATCTAAAAAGTACTAACAGAAAGTGTCATGGACAATCCTCATGCTCACTCAAATAAGGCAACATGCCCAACATCAGTCTCACCAACAACATAATGATAAAAGGCATAAAACATAATCAACATCAATATCCAGTCATGCTAACAAATAAGCAGAAACAACATAATCAGCTAAGCTCCGGCCTCCTGCTGCCTGAGGCTTCAGTACCCATACTACCTGACCCTGAAATAAGCATTCCCCAAACGTGGGGTAAGATCTCTAATCTAGAAATCTCAGTAAGTCAGTGAGTCCTCAAGGATCTTCCACCCCAAGCTCACTTACATGTGCAATATAAGTTCAAAAGCAGTTTATCATTTATCATTTCTAAAACAATGCAATGCAGCAGATAATCATGCCATGTGTGTCAATAGTAATCTACTGGCCAGAGACAGTGCAGGTATACGTCTATCACCTACACACCGTGTAAGTACCACTTGCATTCACCCCGGTAAACCGTCTTGTATGGCGCTACATACTCAGGCTTCCCGTCAAGATGAAACAACACATGCATATTAAAAGCCATTACATGTAAAGTTCAATCAACATATCAAATATCCAAAAGCATGTACACAACATGCATAAACCATACCCCCATGAGACATGGTGGAACCACAACATGGCTAAACCGAGGACACGAAAGCTTACCTTGCAAGCTAACACCCAAAGCCAAGAGTCCACAGCTCAAAGTCCAAACACAGCAGATTCACAATCTGTTATGGACCAATTTTGTATCAATAAAAATGCAACACAAGCATATAACTTAAAGACAACGCCTTTCCTTACGTTTAACGTCTTAAGGCTCCATACCAAGCCATAAGTCTTTAATCGCTTGATTCTGACTTAGTTTAATTAAAACAGAAGTTCAACTTCATCAATCTAGGGTCCACAAACCCCCAATAGCCTACTGTCCTCACAGCACAGCTACTGTTCTTCGAAATCCCAGAATATCCGGATATTCCTCGGGACCATATCCGGATATGCAATATCCGGATATCTCACTGGACGTATCCAGATATGCAATATCCGAATATCAAGAATCCCATATCCGGATACTCAAAACCCATATCCGGATATTCATCGGGCACATATCCGGATATTTCACGACAGAATGCAGAAAATGCATTTCGTGAAGATATCCCTCCAAGGTTCCATTTTAACCAGTGTTTTAAAACCCGGCTCGGACCGGCCGGGTCGACCCGGGACTCGGTGACCCGGTGGGTTCCCCGGTCCGAGCGGGTAGTTGGACCGGTTATGCAGTCAACCCGGATTGGACCGGTTGACCCGGCCGAAACCCGGCGACTCGGCGACCCGGTTGACTCGGGTTAAACCGATTTTTCCTTTTCTTTTTTTTTTTTGGTAATTTTTTTTTTGTTGATAAGAACTCTTGAATTAAATCATATTCATATTTTATGATGAATATGATTAAAAGTAAGGTGAAAATAATAAGGTATTTTAGATTAGTGTAGTTCGTTTATGTAATTTAGTTGCATCTTATAATATCTCATGAAGTTAAGTGGTGATAAACACTGATGGTCTCATGATCTCATCTCAACGGTGGACACTTTTTTCTTATAGTGTATATTTCATGCATACTATTTGTTATCATGATTTAATTTATCCGTATCATGTCAAGCACAAAAAGTGCATTTAACTTATATTGCATGGTTTAATCCAATATTAGGATACGGTCTAGAGCTAGAAGCTTAGAAGTATATAATTTTGCTGTCATTGAAAACCAATTTATTTCTTGAAGCTCATTGATAGTTTTCTTATATGAATTTTTATTAATATAAGTAATATTTTTATATTTTTAATATGTGAACAGTAAAATCGGTCAACCCGGTTGAACCCGGTTGAACCAGTGACCCAGTGACCCAGTACCTCGACCGGTTCGATGACCGGTCCGAGTTTTAAAACACTGATTTTAACAATAAAACACGTTAAAGCATGCATTTTTATACCCTCTTAGGTTTACATACCAGTTGGTTACTTACTTAACCCATTAACATGCAAAGATACCACCTTTAACCCATCAAAACACATGATCAAGGTTAGACAACTCACCAAAGGTTCAAAACAGAGGCAAGGACTGCTCTTGGAGCTCACAACCAGCTCCCAAAGTGCTAACTTCAAGGGTGCACGAAAATACCACCCAAGCAAGGATCTTTCTTCACAAAGGAAGCTCCTTGAAGCCTCACAAGCCAAGAACAACACTCCTCAACAAGAATGCCACCAAACTAGAAAACAACTCAGCTCCCACAGCCACCACAACTCAGAAAAGGTGCTCACCTTTCACTTACAAAGATGATCCCCACTCACCCAAGGTGTTTTAGTGAAGAAAAGGAGAAGAAAGGCTACAAGGGAGGTCACACAAAGGTGGAGAAGGACAAGGCAGCAGCCGCCAGCTCCAAACTCACGTAGAGAATGTAATATGGCCTAGGGTTTAGTGCCCACTAAGGGTTATATAGTGGTTTAACAATTAAACACGCAGTATTAACTTTAATTACTACACTTAGCATTTTAATTTCAAACTTTGGAATCTGAAACTACACATTTTTCCAAGAATTATCATATTTTTCTTATAATTTTCTGAGCACTTTTCCGGTACGCGCTTTTCCAAGCCAGTACCAGTTTCTAGCACCAGTTCTCATTATCTGGACTTGAAACTCGTTTTACAAGTCCTACATATCATTCTAGTAATTATCATGCACTTACTTTAATTTTCCGGGATATTTTTTCGGCACGCATTTATACCGACTAGCAGAACTGGTATCTGCACTTTTCTTCCGAAAAACGACTTTCAGCATCATTACTCACTTACTATAATTATTATAGCCTCATAATAATTATTAGGGTCAATTATGGAATCATTTTCTATTTTCTCATAATTTATTAATTAAATTCCTTAATTAACGGTGCGGGTTCTTACATTCACCCCACCTTTTTAGGATTTTGACCTCAAAATCAGAAACATACCTCGTCGAAACTCGGGGTACTGCCGGAGAAGCTCGTCCTCACGCTCCTAAGTACACTCCTCAGGAGTCCTTCCGGTCCACTGCACCTTGACCATCAGAATGATTTTGCTCCTCAGCTGCTTCTCGCCACGATCGAGAATCTATAGTTGTCCTACGGGAGTCTTTAAGTTCTCCCGAACTTCCACATCATCTGGTTGCACCACGTGCGAAGGATCTGCTATGTACTTCCGAAGCTGAGACACGTGAAACACGTCTTGGATGTTGGCCAGGTTCGGAGGCAAGGCAAGCCGGTAGGCAACAGGTCCTACTCTACCAAGAATCTGGTATGGCCCAATAAATCGCGGGCTCAGCTTCCTCACTCCGAGTGCCCGTCCAACTCAGGTGACAGGTGAAAGTCTCACAAACACGTGCTCACCCTCACTGAACTCCAGTGGACGATGCTTGACATTGTAGTAGCTCTTCTGACGATTCTGCGCCTGCTTCAACTTTTCCCTGATCATCTGGATCTGCAGGGTGGTATCTTGGACAAAATCCAAGCCAAACAACTCACGATCCCCAACCTCCGACCAGCATGTAGGTGTACGACACCTCCTACCGTACAACGCCTCGTGGGGTACCATGCCCAGGCTAGCATGAAAACTGTTGTTATACGAAAACTCTACCAATGGAAGGTACCTATCCCATGCCGAGCCTTGCTCCAACGTGCAAGCCCGCAACATGTCCTCCATGGTCTGGATAGTCTGCTTAGTCTGTCCATCAGTCTGAGGGTGATAGGTTGTACTCATTCTCAACTGCGTACAAAAAGCTCCCTGCAGCGCCTCCCAGAACCGAGATGTGAACTTTGGGTCCCTATCACTGATGATACTCACGGGCACCCCGTGAAGCCTCACAATCTCGCGAACATACAGTCTGGCCAACTGCTCTGTAGTGAAGCTCACCTTCACTGGAAGAAAATGGGCAGACTTTGTCAGTCTGTCCACAATGACCCATATCGAGTCACAGCCAACCTGAGTCTTCGGCAAACCCACAACGAAGTCCATGGAAATACTCTCTCATTTCCACTCTGGAATCTCAAGAGATTGAAGTTTACCAGACGGTTTCTGGTGTTCAATCTTCACTTTCTGGAAAACCAAACACTTGGACACAAAGATAGCAACATCTTTCTTCATGCCCGGCCACCAGAAGTTCTTCTTCAAGTCTTGATACATCTTAGTAGCACCAGGGTGGATAGAAAACTGACCCTTATGGCCTTCTGCCATAACCTCTTCTGTCAACGGACCTCGAGGAACCACAATCCTCCGCTGGAACAAAAGCAATCCATCATCATTCCAAGACACACCGTCTTGGTTCTTCACATAATCCAGACACTCTCTCTGAACTTGTGCCTCTTTAATCTTTTCTAGCAGCTCGTTCACAACATCTGATGCTTCCAACCCGAGAAGTACGCTCGCACATGGAGCGGTCACTGCCAAGTGGCGGAACTTCTCAACCACATCGAAGTTACCAAGTAGCAAACCGGATGAATTACTGGATTTCCGACTCAAAGCATCAGCTACCACATTGGCCTTGCCAGGATGATACCTTAGCTCAAAGTCGTAGTCCTTTATGAACTCCATCCATCTCCTCTGCCTCATGTTCAACTCCTTCTGGTCGAAGAAATACTTCAAACTCTTGTGGTCACTGAACACCACAAACCTAAAGCCAAACATGTAATGCCTCCAAATCTTGAAAGCAAACACAATCGCAGCCAACTCGAAATCATGAGTCGGGTAGTTCTCCTCATGAGGCTTCAACTGCCTCGAAGCAAAAGCAAAAGCTCTACCAGACTGCATCAGCACACAGCCCAGCCCCTTTCCAGAAGCATCACAGTAAAGCTCAAACTGCTCCTCAGGATCAGGAAGGATCAACACAGGTGAAGAAGTCAATCTCTCCTTCAACTCCTGAAAGCACGCCTCACACTCGTGAGTCCACACAAATGGAGTCTCTTTTCTGGTAAGGCGAGTCAAAGGGAGAACCATCGTGGAAAAACCCTTGATGAACCTTCGATAGTAACCTGCCAAACCTAAGAAGCTCCTCACCTCCGTAGCTGTCTTGGGTCTCTCCCAATCCAACACAGCCTCAATCTTGTTGGGATCCACTGCAACTCCATCTGCTGAAATCACATGCCCCAGAAACTTGACTGACTTGAGCCAAAACTCACACTTACAAGGTTTAGCATAAAGCTTTTTCTCCTTCAGCACTTGCAGAACAATCCTCAGATGCTCCGCATGCTCCTCCTCAGTCTTGGAGTAGATCAGAATATCATCAATGAAGACAATCACAAAATGATCCAGATACGACTGGAAAATCCTATTCATGTAATCCATGAACACTGCCGGCGCATTTGTGAGTCCAAACGGAATCACCAAATACTCAAAATGACCGTATCTCGAACGAAATGCGGTCTTCGGGACATCCTCCGGCTTCACCCGAATCTGATGGTATCCGGACCGGAGATCAATCTTGGAATACACACAAGCACCCCTGAGCTGATCCAATAGATCATCAATCCGAAGAAGGGGATACTTGTTCTTGATTGTCACCTTGTTCAACTTCCTGTAGTCGGTGCACAATCGCATTGTCCCGTCCTTCTTCTTCACGAAGATGACCGGTTCTCCCCAAGGAGACACAGTCGGTCGAATGAAATCTTTCGCCGAAAGATCCTCAATATGCTTCTTCAGCTCAGCCAACTCCGCTGGCGAGATCCGATAAGGAGCTAAAGAAATCGGCCCCACACCGGGCAACAAATCAACGGAGAACTCTATCTCCCGCTGTGGTGGAAACTCAGGGATCTCCGCAGGAAACACCTCCAGGAACTCCCCCACCACAGGAATGCCAGTGATATCCTCCTGTGTCCCACTCACTAAACCACCCAACATGACATAACCCAATGCCCCTGCTCGCAACGCTCTCCTGGCCTGCAGCAGTGAAATGTATGGCGAGGAACTAGCTGTGGAATCACACGGAGACATCACCACGCGCTTTGCACAACAATCAATCAATGCACAGTTTCTAGACAACCAATCCATGCCCAGAATAATCTCAAGGTTGGCCATCGGCAATCCTATCAGATCTACCGAGAACTCACGGCCATCCCACTGAAACGCTACATCGCGATGTACAGTGGTAGAATCACAAATCTCTCCGGTGGCGGTAGTCACCCGCAACGGTGGAGAAAGCACAGCACTGGGCAACTCAAGCCCCAAAGCAATCGGGGTAGCAACAAACAAATGAGTAGCCCCAGAATCAAAGATAGCATCAACAAAAGAATCACCAATAGACACAGTACCTCTGACAAGGTTCGGAGCGCGGTCCGACTGCTGCCTATCCAGTGTATACACTCTCCCAACAGAAGGTGGCACTGCAGGTGCCGAAGAAGATGCCATCGGAACCATCTGCAAAGGAACTGCCTGAACAGCTGCAGCTCTCGCCGTCGACGACGGACAATCTCTAGAGAAGTGGCCCTCCTTGCCACACTTGAAGCACAACAACTGCCCCGTAGCACAGCGTCCCACATGCTTCTTCCCACATCCCGAACATCTCGGAGTGGTAGGAGGCCTAGCAGAACTCCCCTGAAGTGAAACAGCTCTCTTGAAATGACCAGGTGCTTGCCTAGTCGCTAACTGCTTTCCCTTGCCCTTATCAGCAAACCTCCTGTCCTTCCAAGAAGTAGGAGCAGGAGTGGAACCACATGTTCCCTTGCTCTCCTAAACCTTGGCCCTCTTGGCCTTGCTTGCCACGCAAACATCCTCGATGTCCTTACACTGCTGAACCAGTGTACCAAAGTCCCTCGAAGCAGCACTAGCAAGATGCTCAGCATCACCTCACTAAGTCCCCTGCGGAACTTAGCTTCCAGAAACAACGGAGTAGGAGGAACCATCTGGAAGTGTGCAAACTTCACTAGCTCGTTAAACTTAGCCAAGTACTCATCAACAGACATCGAGCCCTGCACCAAACGGTCAAACTCTCCCTGCTTCCTCTCCTGCGCATCATAGGGAAAGTATCGGCCCAGAAAGCACTCCTCAAAGAATGGCCACGTCATGACACGACCCTGCCTCTCAAAAGCACGAGAGGTGTGCGTCCACCACTCATGGGCATCGCCCTCCAACATGTAGGTCGAGAACATCAGCTTCTGTGGGTTTGTACACTGCATAACCCGAAAAATCTTGTCCAGCGAATCTAGCCATCTCGCAGCAGCAATAGGATCCAAAGACCCCTCAAACACAGGTGGCTTATGCTTCCTGAAAGCATTCAGCCGGCGATCGATCGCATCACGATCCTCAGCAATCCCCACAAGGGGCTCCCCCGTCTCAGCGACATGAGTAGCACTGCCGATGTGACTATGGCTCTCCTCCTGAACACTAGGTGGAGGCGGTGGTGGTGGAGCCTGGCCAATAGCAGGACCAGCTCTCATCTCCTCCAACATGACTCTCATCATCGTTATGTTCGCCATCCTGTTCGCCTCGAGGACTTCCTCAGTGGTCCTCCGGTTCGCTTCACGAACCTCAGCTACGACTATCCGCGTTGGCCAATCTAGTGGCCTCCTGATCGGCTAACCTAGCCGCCTGCATCTCAGCCAATGCAGTCAGGATAGGATCGGGTTGATCCTCAGAAGTCTCTCGTGTTCTCCCGGACCTTACCATGACTCTGCACAAGTTACACAAATTATGAGTTGATCAGGCCCACGCAATGTGATCACATATACAACATCATAATAAAGTTCGACGGAGTAAACACAAAGACAGACACAACCAAACAACCTAGCAATTGCAATACATACAGGCTTTTCCCTTGAACCATTGTTCTGATACCATAAAATGTAACACCCCGTATATATCCGGTAATGTTATCATAATATCGTATTAAGCTGCGCTTAATTAAAAATGCGGAATTACTTTTTCTTTTCAATTATGATGTCATTAACATTACCAACTTGCTTAATAATCAATTAATAAAACATCGACTGTATGTAATTGCAATAAAACAGCTAACTGAAATACCTCATAACATAGATAATATAAGTGTGGCTCTAGTCGCGAAACTACAACAATGTAGACCGGACCATCTAACAGTTTATACAACTCCAATCTAAAAAGTACTAACAGAAAGTGTCATGGACAATCCCCATGCTCACTCAAATAAGGCAACATGCCCAACATCAGTCTCAACAACAACATAATGATAAAAGGCATAAAACATAATCAGCAAAGCTCCGGCCTCCTGCCGCCTGAGGCATCAGTACCCATACTACCTGACCCTGAAATAAGCATTCCCTAAACGTGGGGTAAGATCTCTAATCTAGAAATCTCAGTAAGTCAGTGAGTCCTCAAGGAACTTCCACCTCAAGCTCACTTACATGTGCAATATAAGTTCAAAAGCAGTTTATCATTTATCATTTCTAAAACAATGCAATGCAGCAGATAATCATGCCATGTGTGTCAATACTAATCTACTGGCCAGAGACAGTGCAGTTATACTTCTATCACCTACACACCGTGTAAGTACCACTTGCATTCACCCCGGTACACCGTCTTGTATGGCGTTACATACTCAGGCTTCCCGTCAAGATAAAACAACACATGCATATTAAAAGCCATTACATGTAAAGTTCAATCAACATATCAAATATCCAAAAGCATGTACACAGCATGCATAAACCATACCCCCATGGGACATGGTGGAACCACAACATGGCTAAATCGAGGACACGAAAGCTTACCTTGCAAGCTAACTCCAAAAGCCAAGAGTCTACAGCTCAAAGTCCAAACACAGCAGATTCACAATCTGTTATGGACCAATACTATATCAATAAAAATGCAACACAAGCATATAACTTAGAGATAACGTCTTTCATTACGTTTAACGTCTTAAGGCTCCATACCAAGCCATAAGTCTTTAATCGCTTGATTCTGACTTAGTTTAATTAAAACAGAAGTTCAACTTCATCTAATAGGGTCCACAAACCCCCAATAGCCTACTGTCCTCACAGCACAACTACTGTTCTTCGAAATCCCAGAATATCCAGATATTCCTTGGGACCATATCCGGATATGCAATATCCGGATATCTCACTGGACGTATCCGGATATGCAATATCCGCATATCAAGAATCTCATATCCGGATATCTAATATCCGGATACTCAAAACCCATATCCGGATATTTATCGGGCACATATCCGGATATTTCACGACAGAATGCAGAAAATGCATTTCGTGAAGATATCCCTCCAAGGTTCCATTTTAACAATAAAACACGTTAAAGCATGCATTTTTATACCCTCTTAGGTTTACATACCAGTTGGTTACTTACTTAACCCATTAACATGAAAAGATACCACCTTTAACCCATCAAAACACATGATCAAGGTTAGACAACTCACCAAAGATTCAAAACAGAGGCAAGGACTGCTCTTGGAGCTCACAACCAGCTCCCAAAGTGCTGACTTCAAGGGTGCACGAAAATACCACCCAAGCAAGGATCTTTCTTCACAAAGGAAGATCCTTGAAGCCTCACAAGCCAAGAACAACACTCCTCAACAAGAATGCCACCAAACTAGAAAACAACTCAGCTCCCACAGCCACTACAACTCAGAAAAGGTGCTCACCTTTCACTTACAAAGATGATCCCCACTCACCCAAGGTGTTTTAGTGAAGAAAAGGAGAAGAAAGGCTACAAGGGAGGTCACACAAAGGTGGAGAAGGACAAGGCAGCAGCCGCCAGCTCCAAACTCACGTAGAGAATGTAATATGGCCTAGGGTTTAGTGCCCACTAAGGCTTATATAATGGTTTAACAATTAAACACGCAGTATTAACTTTAATTTCTACACTTAGCATTTTAATCCCAAACTTTGGAATCTGAAACTACACATTTTTCCAAGAATTATCATATTTTTCTTATAATTTTCTGAGCACTTTTCCGGTACGCGCTTTTCCAAGCCAATACCGGTTTCTAGCACCAGTTCTCATTATCTGGACTTGAAACTGATTTTACAAATCCTACATATCATTCTAGTAATTATCATGCACTTACTTTAATTTTCCGGGATACTTTTTTGGCACGCATTTATACCGACTAGCAGAACCGGTATCTGCACTTTTCTTCCGAAAAGCGACTTTCAGCATCATTACTCACTTACTATAATTATTAAAGCCTCATAATAATTATTAGGGACAATTATGTAATCATTTCCTATTTTCTCATAATTTATTAATTAAATTCCTTAATTAACGGTGCGGGTTCTTACAGATATCTTCACGAAATGCAGTTTCTGCATTCTGTAGTGAAATATCCGGATATCTGCCTAAAAAATATCCGGATATGTGATATCTGGATATGGGATTTGGACATCCGGATATTAGATATCCGGATATGGGATTCTGGATATCCGGATATTGCATATCCGGATATGTCCATTGAGATATCCGGATATTGCATATCCGGATATGGTCCCTGAGGAATATCCGGATATTCAGGGATTGCGAAGAACAGTAGCTGTGCTGTGTGTACAGTAGGCTATTGGGGGTTTGTGGACCCTAGATTGATGAAGTGGAACTTCTGTAATTAATGAACTAAGTCAGAATCGTTGTGATTAAGGGCTTATGGCTTGGTATGGAGCCTTAAGACGTAAAACGTAAGGAAAGGCGTTGTCTTTAATTTATATGCTTGTGTTGCATTATTATTGATACAGAATTGGTCCATAACAGATTGTGAATCTGCTGTGTTTGGACTTTGAGCTGTGGACTCTTGGCTTTGGGTGTTAGCTTGCAAGGTAAGCTTTTGTGTCCTCGGTTTAGCCATGTTGTGGTTCCACCATGTCCCATGGGGGTATGGTTGTATGCATGCTGTGTTACATGCTTTGAATATTTGAAATGCTGTTGAGCTTTATGTGTAATGGCTTTTAATATGCATGTGTTGTTTCATCTTGACGGTAAGCCTGAGTATGTAGCGTCATACGATATGGTGATACGGGGTGAATGCAAGTGGCGTCTTGCACTAGTGTGGGTATTTGGCGTATATGAATCCTACATTTCTCTGGCCAGTAGAATAGAATTGACACACATGACATGATTATCTGCTGCATTGCACTATTTTAGAACTGATGATGATATCTGCTTTTAAACTTATATTGCACATGTAAGCGAGCTTGGGGTGGAAGATCCTTGAGGACCCGTTGTCTTATTGAGATTTCTTGTTTAGAGATCTCAGCCCACGTTTGGGGAATGCTTATTTCAGGTTCCGGTAGTTTGGTGACTGATGCCTCTGGCGGCAGGAGGCCAGAGCTTAGTTGATGATATTATGCTGTTTGCTGCCATGACTAGTTATGGATGCTGTTTATGTTTTCCGTTATTTATGTTTACGTTGCTGTTGGGCGTGTTGCCTTATTTGAGTGAGCATGGGATTGTCCATGACACTTTATGTTTGTGCTTTAGATTGGAGTTGTATAAACTGTTAGATGGTCCAGTCTACATTGTTGTAGTTTCGCGACTAGAGCCACACTTATATTATCTATGTTATGAGGTATATTCTGATAGCTGTTTTATTGCAATTACATACAGGCGTTGTTTTATTAATTGATATAAGCAAGTTGGTAATGATAATGACATCATAATTGAAAAGAAAAAGATATTCCGCATTTTTATTAAGCGCTGCTTAATACGATAGTATGATAACATTGTCGGATATATACGGGGTGTTACACCCATCGCGCATAAAACTGCCCTTTGGTATAAGCTCCAAAGATAAGGAAGATAACTTAAGAACCAAGGCAAACTCATCGCGCCTTTGAACTAATAAACATAGGACAGCACTAGCTCGCCACAACTCTATCAAGATAGCTCAACAATAAGAAGATAAGGCTATTCAGGTTCTAGCCTAACCTGCAGCCTAAACATGGCCAATCAGAGGCTAAACCGCCATATGAAGGGGCATCGGAACCACTATATAAGCAGAGGGTACACACCCAGGTACATCTATCTAATTCATCAAGAATATACATACTCCTGCCTTTGATACTGACTTAAGCATCGGAGTGTCTTCGCGGTACCCCACATCCAGTCTCATCACGCCAACAAAGGACAAGAACATATTGTTCACCATCAACCACTCAAAGCCCAGGAAGAAGAGCATCCATTCCACATCAACCGTGTGTGATTAGGCTCGATATACTTTGGCTAGTCCATATTGTATTTTGGAAGATAATCAAACTTCCTCCAAATGAAAGGATCCTCCAAATAAAACGAAGATAATAAAACTTCCTCCAAATAAAAGGATCATCCAAAAGGATACTCCAAATAAAAGGAAGATAATAAAACTTCCTCCAAATGAAAAGATCCTCCAAAAGGATCCTCCAAATGAAAGGAAGATAATAAAACTTCCTCCAAGCTACAGCGCAATGAAGAATATATAAGGAAGGGAAAGCCTTAACTGGTTAAAACTTCCTCTAAGCTACAACACGATGAAGAATATGCAATGAAGGTAAAGCCTTAACTGGTTAAAACATCCTCCAAACTACAGCGCGGTGAAAATCACGAAAGGAAGCAATGACTTCCAAACACACACAAAAGTTCCATGACAAAGTACAAGGGAGAAACCCTAATATGGTCAAGAAGAGAAGAAGGACGAGGAAGGTAATACTCCTCAAAAGTTATCAAGTTGGTAAGGTACGCTGAAAGTATTTTTTATCTTGTTTTAACATAATTCTTCATCTAAAGAAGGTATATTTCAAAGGATGTAGAGCTACAACTATTCTACAAAATGATACATGCATGGTATGCAGTCATAACACATCTTTCTGAAAGAAAACAAGATATATTTTAAAGCCATCATGGCTTACACGAAATTAATATTTCGATTGTCAGTAGACTACCATTGTTTAAAACGAATTGGGGATAATCCCCTTACAAACCAAAACCAAGGAAGTATTAAGAAAAACTTAGATTGTATGGATAGACATATCTTGAGGATCCTCGGTTACTCCTGCGGGATCCCCACCATCAGTAGCTGGCCCTTGCGGGGTTGGCTCTTGCATAGTTGGCACGATAGTCTCTGTATCCATGGCGCTGATTAAATCCACTGGAACTTGTTCATCTTTTTCATTCAGAGTCATTAACTGACCATTCTTCACATAGTAGAGATAATGGACGTTGTCCAACTTAACTGACGGGTTGAAGAGGTGCACTTGCTTAATAATGTTAGTATAGGTCCCTTCAGCTTCCTTCTCGAACAAATCTTGAAACCTCTTCACTTCGTCATTACAAAAGGGCTTCCTTCCTTTTCTAGGTATGGACGTTTCCCTCCAACTCCAAGACGCGCTTGTTTAAGTCAATATTTTTTGATTTTAACTCTTTATTTGCCGCCTTCACCTCTTTCAACTCCTGTTTCACCATCACCATCTCATCCTCAGCCTTCTTTAATTTTTCTTCAAAGCATGTGCGCTGTTGAACGATCTCGCCCTTTAATTCATCAATGCGTTCCTTCAAGAAATCAACAGACCCCGCTACATAGCATATGTTATAGCCAAAAGATTGATATCACATTTTAAATGAACAAAGCGACAAATAGTTACTTACCAGGCACAGACATAATGAACTGATTCGCTATACTCAGCTTCGTAGAAGTCCCCAACCATTTCTCCCTTGGTAGCGCTTCAATGCGCGGACCTATTTCTCTGCCCTTGGCAAACATGTCTTTATTGAACTCCCAGCCATCCCCAAAATAAATGAGGTCTAGGAAACCCACGTTAATCTCCTCAAATTTCCTCTTTTGTCCCTTCGAGACACCTTCTACCTCTTTTTCAGGGGGGATGACATTGATGGGGCCAGCTGGAGGACCTGGTAATTTCAACCGCGCGATGGCACCTTTGCTTGATTCAGCACTAGTGGCGGTAGCAGACATGGAAGGTTTAGTAGGCATAGAAGAGCCGGCATCTGCAGCACCTCGCGTGGCCGCTATCTTCGCTAACCTACTCAAAGAAGCTGCCATTGAACTATCTGCAACAAATCAAAAACAGTGAACGTTAGACAAAATAAATCAAATTCTTTATGTTGAAATCAACAAACAAATAAAGGTCAAAATTACCCAAAAAGGCTCGAATATCCTCATCAGTATATTCATTCAAAATTGTATACGTGCTCAAGTAGCCCGTATCTGAAGCCTCACGCACAATATTACTTAGCATGGTCATAGTCTGCTGTTCCAGATTACTTAAATCATCGAAATTATAAACAAATTTGCACCCTCTAACGGATGCTCGGTCCAATACAGAGGGAAGATGGGAGTGTTATTCTCTCCTAGGAAAAATGGGTTGTAGCTTTCAGCAGGATAGACCTTGAGGAATTCTGTGGTCCACTTGAATTTTCCTGCAGTATGATTCACAAAACTTCACCTTACTTCTAAAGGATACCCAGCTCGAATGTGGTCCTATCACGCTAAACATGTATAAAAATGACTCTGGTTATTGAAAAAGGTTATAGGCCTTGCAGACCATCTTGTATACCCTAATAAAACCCCAGGCATTTAGGGTCAACTGTGAGGACGCCACGTTAAGATGCGCTAACAACTTACATACAAAAGATGAAAAGGGAAGGCAAACTCCTAGTGATAAGAAAAAATAGGCATACAACATAATGAAATGCCTGGTGGACCCTTTCTGCGTGCGATGAGCAAACGCGCTCGTTTAATGGGACGACGTCAATTTCCCACTGCTCATCAAAAGCTTTGTCAGGGGTGATGTGGATGGCAACTTTTACTTGCGCTAATTCTTCCGGCGAGCAGTATATGTAAGCGGTATCCAGTACCGTATATGTTACCCAACTTAAGGATTCTTCATCCCGCAGATTACGTTTGACTGGGGATTCTCCTTCGGGATCAATATGTAATACTTTCTTTTTGGTATCAGGATTCAGCTTCTGCTTCTTCTTCTCGCCAGCACCGCATCTCGCCATAATTTCCTTGATTTGAGGGGAAATGAAATCTGATTCAGAAGAAGAATCAGTAGAAGAAGACGAGTCAGAGGAAGCAGAGACAACGAATGCAGATTTATAATTATCAAAATTCCTTTTCTTAAAAGGATACCATGTCGGGTATATTACATTTAAAGGTAAGGGCTTGGACTCTTTTGACCGCGAGAATCTTGCGCGATGGGAGATGAAGTATCGCGCGATGAATTTGAAGAGGACAATCTAGGGTTTACTGTATTTACATACCTATGACTACATTCAAAACTCGAAGACGAATCACTCGAAATCAAAATAGGATCAGTCATTCTAAAAGAAATCTTTGGGAACAAAGATGAACTCTGTTGGGAAAGTGTTTTTCGTGTTTTCATGATTAAGTGGTCGCGAAGACGAACCAAGTTCAAACCATCGAACAGGAGGTAAACGACTATCATTTACAAAAATGTTAGAACAGGGAGCGGAACACTTGTCAGTAAGCCACACTTCCCTAGTTCCCAACGACCTTAACCTAGGTAATGATCTAGAGGGAGGACTGGATGAGCCAGATTGTTCGGATAATCTGATAAAATTCATAAATTTGCGATTATCAGACATATCCCAAACACAAAATAGAAATATGAAACAAATAAGGTAATAAAACAGGATGAAGAACATACCTGAGATTTATACTTCAGATAAACCAACCACGAGCAGTACGGGTCAACACCGAAAATGTAGAAGAAATAAGCAAGCACTGAGGAACATAGGATCTCTCACAGTCTCAACGAAGAGTTTTCCCTCCAAACCGAATAGCTCAGTACAAATATGAAAGCTTTGTCAAACAGATAGTCCGAAGGTTATAGAACGTGTTGAGTTAAACGGTTTTACAGGGACACGTGGGAAGAAGGTAAAACGTTTACACTTCAAAACCACCCACGCTTACCATTAAAACACCCACGTAATTGCAATAACATTTAATGCTCCTGACAGTTAACTTCTAATCCACTGTTTTTAAGCGGCTAAAAAGCATGATGGCACTTCAACATGATTATTGCGGCAACATATAATCGCTCCAAAGAAATATATCACGCACAAATACAAATATACCTCACAGCTTTGCCACATGTCAAAACTGCAAGCTAGGGGGCAACTGATCTGGATAAAATATAATAGGCCCAAAGACATATAAAGAAGCCCAATCTCATGAAGGGCCCGGAACTAAGCGCGATGGCCATCATCGCGCGCATGGCATGGCGCGATGCCCCCATCGCGCATAAAACCGCCCTTTGGTATAAGATCCAAAGATAAGGAAGATAACTTAAGAACCAAGGCAAACTCATCGCGCCTTTGAACTAATAAACAAAAGACAGCACTAGCCCGCCACAACTCTATCAAGATAGCTCAACAATAAGAAGATAAGGCTATTCAGGTTCTAGCCTAACCTGCAGCCCAAACATGGCCAATCAGAGGCCAAACCGCCATATGAAGGGGCATCAGAACCACTATATAAGCAGAGGGTACACACCCAAGTACATCTATCTAATTCATTAAGAATATACATACTCCTGCCTTTGATACTGACTTAAGCATCAGAGTGTCTTCGCAAGTACCCCCCATCCAGTCTCATCGCGCCAACAAATGACAAGAACATATTGTTCACCATCAACCACTCAAAGCCCAGGAAGAAGAGCATCCATTCCACATCAACCGTGTGTGATTAGGCCCGATATACTTTGACCAGCCCATATTGTATTTGGTCTGATCAGTTTTCCACATTAAAAGTCTTGTGTGCCAATTATTGTTGTTGTTATATTCTTGATATTATTTGAGTTATTTACTTCTATTTGCACTTGATCTATTTTTTGGGTCCCCAACGAAGGGGTATCAAGAGCCTATTGGTTTGTAGTTGTAAGTGTTTGTCATGTAAATTGAAATGAAAGGTGGCTCGATTACTATGCTCAAACTCAATCGATCAAATTGTTTGATTTGGATTATTTCTTTTGCAAATACTTTTATTAACCATTTGAGAGTAATGTCAAGCGACCACCGAAATGTCAAATGGAGAATGAGCAAAATTGAAAAGAAAAATAATTGACAAAATTAGACCGTTGTTTTATATAAATGTTTTTAATCATGTTCCAAGTAAGACATCAATTGAAGAACTTAGGAAAAAATTGCTAACTATCCAAGAGAGTAAAACAGTTGGGAGGAAAACATTCTTAATGAAAAAGCTTGTAAATTTGAAGTATAAGGATAGTATTACTATCAGTGGACACTTGAATGAGTTTCAAAGTATAGTGAATCAATTGATCACAATGAAGTTGACACTTGAAGATGAACTACAAGCTTTATTGTTAATGAACTATTTATTAGATTCTTGGAAAATCTTGGTGGTATCTATCAGTAATTCTGCTTCAGAGGATAAATTATCAATGAGTATGGTTACTAGTGAACTATTGAACGATGAGACCAAAATAAAGTCCATGGATTCAAATGATGCACAAAAACTTCTCTTAGAAAACAAGAGAAAGAGAACGAGAAATTTTATAAAGGTCGTACCTAAAACAAAAGTCGTGGAAAGTCACAAAAATAGTTAAAACCTAAGGAAAGAGTTAAGTGTTACCATTGTGGTATTTAGGGGCATATAAATATGAATTGTTGAATTTGGAAAAGAGAACAAAACGAAGTTAGTAGCCATAGGAAAGAAAATAATAAGAACACCGCTATTGTTGAATATTAAGGATTACTTTGGATAGAAACTTTTTGAAAGCACTTTTAGCAATAGAAAGTGGAAGCTCACCAAGGATTCTTTGGTGGTTGCAAAAGAGATGTTTGTTGCAATTTATAACAAACTAAATTGAAGATATATCGAAGCAGATTGAACGTGGCTTTGGAGTTTGGGTCACATGAGTGACAAAATGTTATGGGTATTGGCAAAGAAGTCTCTAATTCCCTTTGCCAAATGTATATATTTAAATGCATGTGATTATTGTATTATTGGCAAGCATCATAGATATTCATTCCAAAAGCATCATGCTAGAAAATCTAACCTATTATACTTGGTGCATTCTGATCTTTGTGGTCAATTTATTGTTTCCTCATTTGGAGGTAATGTAATGACCCTAAAATTTTAATAAATAACAAAGTCGCCACGAATTTTATTTAATTATAAAATTGGAAAATCATTTTTATTTTGCAAACTGGTTTTTAAAATTTTAGATCAAATTTTATTTAAAATTTTAAAATAAGTCATTAACTATTTTGATGCTTTATTTTTAAATTAATTTACCAATAATGATTTTAAATTCTTTATTATTTAAAAAAAAATTGAGTCATCAGATTGTCATAGCCCAAATGACTTTAAAATTAACGAGACTAATAAGCTATTACAGCTCAGTCAATCTCTTATTAGCAAATATTTTTTAATATTTATTATTATTATTATTATTATTTTTGTTAATACAAAGTTTATAACGAAAGAATTAAAGTTAAATAGTTTTGAGATTGACTGCGCTGGGCTTTGGCCTTCCTGACCTAAGACTACGTAAAAAATTATTCAGCCTATCTGGCCTATTGGCCTACTAAAGACTTTATTTATAGGCCAAGTCTGGCCTATTTTTAAAAATTAAAGAGCCTGATATGGCCTACAGGCCCTTGTAGGCCTCCCTCGTGATATATTTTTAAAAAGTTTTAAAAAAAATTTTAACAATTTTTTAAATATTCGCTTGACATTACAAGTCATTAACGTGTTCATAAATTGCTGTATTTTTTTATACGAGATATAAATTTCACTAGTGAGCATTAAAAATTTTACAATAGTAAAAAAAGTAACTAAAAAAATATACTGAGCAAAGTTCCATACATCCATACACTAGTACTTCTCATAAGAAATAAAAAATGACAAACAAGAAAAAGTCAACATAATATCCCAGCTCTATAATGTATATCATGTATATCAGAGAGGAATAGAGTGAAAGAAATGAGGAAAATAAAAAAAACCAATTACTAGGTCTACCAAAACTGAAATAAAGTCTACAAGAGAATATCATTCATTGAAATATCTTTAAACCACCATCAAGACAAGGGTTGGTACTAATTGTCACCTAAATAAATATATAATTTTTTTTTAAAAAATTAAATAGGCCAGCCTACAAAGCTTTAGGTCAGGCTTGACAAAATTGGCCTACGGCTTATTTGTTAAAAAGGCTTGCTTATAAGCCTAAACCTACTCTATTTTTCTACGTAGGTCGGGCTAGGCCAGGCTCAACGTAGACCGGGTTGTGGGCTAGGCCAGACCAGCCAGACCCATTTACACCCCTAGTTTTGAGTTACTCAGCTGTTACAACTAAAATGATCATGAAGTAATCTCAACTCGGCTAATCCATTTTTATTGTTAAGAAGAGTGAAAAAAAATCATATTTATATTTCTCTTTAAAATGGCAGAACACCAGTCACCAAAAGCAACATGCTAATAATATAATTAAACAAATATGCTAGCAACTATAAAATAACAAATCATTGAATGTAGCAATTACTAAAAACATATTGTGAATTATGAACGCAAGCTGCGCAACAAACACGGGGTTAATTTTAATTTTCTCCACATTGACATAAACTAATATCAATAATAATAAAATAAATAAATAATAGCTAAAAAGAAAGGTAAAACCCATGAAAAAAAGAAAGATAAAATACAGACCCAACAATGTTCATAAAGCCCAAGAAATGGTTCCTTTTATTCCAGCAAGTGGGCCATCAAACAATACATATTAGTAGTTTTTGTAAGCATAGCAATAAATGATAAGTAATGAAAAATAACTAAGATAGAGAATAAGAAAAGAGAGGCACTGTCACGTTGTTAATAGAGCTTTCATCATTTTTCTTGGCGCAGTCAAATGTAAGGGGAAAAAACTACAGAGGATTTGGGGAAGATGTCTTGACAAGTTGTGCTTGGAAAGGAGATTAAAATCTTAGTTCAGTTTTGTGATGAAACGACAAGGATGCAGTACGGTGGGAATGGAGTATAATGGTTGTTTTGGTTATAAGGAGTAGCACATGTAGAAAATTTTATTTATATGTATATATTTAGTCCAAATATTTAGTGGAGGGAATTTGGGACAGTGCCAGAAAAGAAAATTTAAACAAAGTTTTAAATGCATTAAAAAATAAAAGAATATAAACAAAAAGAAATTTATATCACTCACTCTACATGAACCAAATTTTTGTCATGTTAAAAAAAAGACAAGACCAATTCATTGAATAATGTGTTATCTCACTTTCTTTAATATTATATAACTTGACAAAAAATTTCGTTCATATAATATGAGAGATATAATCCTTAAAAAACAAAAGAAAAGAAAACTTGAACTTAACATAAAAAAAATAGTAATCCACTTAATGATATAAAACTACAAAAACATAATCAGCAAATAAGATGTGTTTTTTTCTTAGTACCTGTGCTTGTATTCCTGGCAATGCAGCCACTAAAATTGCTTTTTGAGTAACATTCCTAATTAATTAAAAAAATATCTCTCTTTTTTACTAAAAAATATATGACCAAATTTATTTGTGCACTTGCACACATTGGCAACCAAATAGGTCCCCCACTTATAAGGATTTGGCGGCCATGGATGCCGGTGATGACACGGTGTGAGGCGGTAGAGAATCGACACCAAGGTTTGAACAAAAAAATGTATTTAAAATCTGAGTTTCATTGATGTTGATCTGTTCTTGTAATTAAGAAAATTTCGCAACTTTTCTTTTTGGTTGTTTAAGGTGAATTTTCTCTTCTCAAGTGTCATAGGTTCAGTCTTGGACAACAACAAAATTGCATATCTCGATTTGGTTCTTGCAATAAGAGAAATTAACATGGTCCATAAATATCAAAGGAATCACATAATCCATATATTATCAATCATCTACCATCCAAGTCATTAAAACAACCGAGCATAAAACATATTTCAATAGTGTAAGTGTTGGTAGCTTAGGTAAGGGCCACAAAGGGATAATACCTCATCTTCAAAATTTCTACGGAAGACATTTTCACCCACCAAAAAACAACTGGTGGGTGGAAATATCTTAATAGGTGTTCCTTCTAGCTTCAACTCTTCCACTCAAAAGGTGTTCTTTTTCTTTTCTACCCAAAAAAAAAAGTTTCCCTTCTAATTTTTCATGTCCATTTTTTATAGACCAGGACTCATAGCTATGTAGCACCGACATCAACACTTTACAACACCTTGACACGTTAGTTCTAAAAAAATAGGAATTTTGACACTTTGAGATACGTTTTGATATTAAATAATTTTTTAATTTATATAATATATATTTCATTTAATAATTTAATAAAAAAATGAAACTAAACTAATAATACTCATCAATTTAGTATACCAAACATAAACCAGTGAGCAAAATAAAGAATAGTCAAAACTAAAAACGCTTCATCTAATCTTAATAGGTAATATATATTTTGTCGCTTTTACTGATGATGTTATAGTATATCCAGCATTTCTATACCATGGTAGAAAGAGAAACAATGAAGCTAAATACCTCTGCATTAATAATTTATGAGAGTACACCTCAAATGTTTTTAATAATTATTGTTCTAAATATGGTATTAGATATGAGAAGACAGTTCCTAGAACCCCACAACACAATAGGGTAGCAAAGAGATCAACCATACTAATACTAAGAAAATATGATGTATGTTGAAGATGATTACTTTACCAAAATCTTTTTGGGGAGAAGCAATAGCATCTTTTGCTACTTGATGAATAGTTCTCCCTCAGCTCCTTTAGATTCAAATATTTCAAAAAGGGCATTGTTGGGTGTGAACTTGTTGGTTGCTTAAAATATTCTTATGAAGGACGTTCCCTTACTTCAGTTCATCAAGAGAAAACACATTCGTTTTCTTGACTTCAACCCAAGTGCGCAAGTGCACGCATCAAGTAATAAATGAGATTATTAGTGCTCAGATTATTGTTCCTATGAGGATAGTACTCTAAGTAATGCCTTAAACTATTTCAAAAAAAATGAAAATGAAAAGAAAAATTAGTAATTGATCTGTTTGGTCAAACGTTTCCTACTATCTTGACAATGTTCCTCAAGAATAGTAAGTTCAATCTGACAGCAAACAGCTCCTCGCGTCGTTATGTATAAATCCTTCCATAATCAATATTTACGTATACAAGGTTCTCCAATAATACAATTACTTTACATCAACTATCAAATTTGACCATTACATAATCAACATAATATCAAATGACTTAGACACAAAAGCATGAACAACTCTAAGCATGTCACAACATCTCATCCAAGACCAATGTCCATGCACTAAGTCAATGATACAAAATAAGCATCTACCATGTGCATCAAATTAATATCTGAAAATGTCAAGTAATCATCATGCATTCCTATGTACATGTCAAAATACTCCATATGTTCGTATTCGCAGTCTTCTTGCCTAGTGCTCCTCCAGCAGCACTAGTGGTACCTGACAATAATGCCCCATAACGCGGGGTGAGATTTGACAATCTCAGTAAATCACAGGTCGTGGAGGGTCACTCCATGCAATGACTCACTCAAATGTGCAAACAGTAATAATATCCATATAGTACATCATACCATCAGACAATCAATCAATCAGATAATCAATAACCAACTGGGCACAAATCCAAGAACATCCATCAGGGATATTGTTCAAGAACACCATCATATATTTCCCAAAACATTCCTAGAGTGTTAACAACTCTAAGGCCAACGCCAACCGGAACCCCCACAAAGAGTCTTATCTGGCGAAAGTTCCCCCAATTTCTATTGATTAGAGAACAAACAATCAGGCTTCACGGCAATCAGGTCGCACGAGCAATCAGGCTCAATAAGCAATCAGGCTTCACAGACAACAAGCATATTTCACACAACATATTATATTAATGAACATACTTTATTAAACATTATCATAGGTCACAAATTCCAACCATCACAAAGGACATGGTGGAGGACACAATCGACTAACCTTTGGACACATAGAAGTTTTCCTGTAAAAAGCTCCTCAAACTCAATCCTCTACAATCGGATCCGAGGAAGATAACCTACAATGATCATACACATAATATGATCATTCATATGCTTGAGAATACACAAGCAAACACAAACAACAACCCCCACATAAACACATTAACTCACGGTTCTAAGGCTATCAAATGCCTCAATGTGTCATTAATTCTTTCTAACCAATTCCATCACTTCAATGACCTTAACAACCAAATCACCAACACATTCACACACCTTCCATCAAGCCACAACACAATTCACATCATTTTCCCTCAAAATTTCCAATATGGCCAAATGTGTTCATCAATAGAATCAAAGGATTTTTCAACCAATTCACATCCTTAAAACTCTTTCTAAACTTCATAATTAATGATTCAAACAACCACCAATCAATTACATCATCCATCAAAGACTTCCTCCACAAATCATCATTCTTTCATCCTTGAAAATTTGTTTAAGTGTTGGCACCAAAATCACTTAAACTCTTATTGGATTTCTATCAATTATTTATCCATACGAACAATAAATTCCAAAGGAACATAGCCATAAAACCTCTCTAACCATGCTCACCAACATACACATCATATTATGTCCAAAATTTTGATCCACAGAAAATACTGAGTGAAATTGAGAAATCTTACCACCAATGAATTCGTAGGCTTCGAGAGATCAATATACAAGCTTCCAAGCAACAAAACCACCAATAATGGCTAATCTCACCTCACAAAACCGCCACCTTCAAACTCACAGATCTCCTCACACACTCAATTTCTCAAGAAATTCTTTTATGACTTTGATCACCAAGAGATTCCGGGTATTTTTTCATGTTGTAACTTTCTTGATTCAGTGTCAAATTAAAAGTTGCAAACTCAAGCTCTTCTCCAATGGTAGGTTCGACCATCACACTAAAGAGGAGGAAGAAGGCAAGCTAGGCCAATTCAAAGACCAATTATAAATAGCCACTTTTTTTGACTTTTTCAAAAAGGTTTTTAAAATATCTAAATTCAATTTACTTAATTAATCTTCTTGAAATCTTACTTAATTTCAAGACTTAGGTATTTTCATAAATTCAAGAAGCATAATTATAGTTTAATAATGTCACAATACAATGTTAAAAAGATTCGGGCAATTTTTGCCTAATTTCACTTTTGCCCCTATTCACAAACTAACTATTTTTTCTTAAAATATCAAAATTCCTCAAATAATTAAAATAATTATTTCTCTTCGTTCTAAACACTTCTTTCAACATATATTCATTCTTAGAATATTCATATGATTTTTAAGTCTCTCTGTAAAATTATAATCTGGTATTTCATTCGCTAAAAATCAATATTCTAGAAAAGTGCCTATTCACTTTCAAATTCTGTTCTGAATCTAAATCCAACATTATTTTCACCAAATAATGTCTAATTATATCATTTCATAATTTTAGAGTTCGGTAATTATTAAATTATCATTTTTCCTTTCGAATCCATTTTCTCCTTAAAATCAGGATTTTCACCAAATAATAATGCATTTTCAATTTTGTGAGGTGTTATACTCTATGAAGCACCGACACTTCAAAAACTCTGACGTGTCGTATCCGACACTTTTTGACACTCTCGGACACTCCGACACTCCAACACACGTTCTAGAAATTCAAAAAAAAGGTTCAAAGGTTAAGTTGCGTTGAGTTTTTAGTTCCAACTATTAGATTCGTTGGATTACGATTACCATTTTATTGATTTTAATATAAATATTTGAGATATCTTATGTTTCTTTGCAAAATTTATGAATATTATAAGTCTAGATACATTTTTTTATTAAATTATTGAATATTAAATATAATATATACTACATAAATTAAAAAAATTATTTAATATCAAAACGTGTCCTAACGTGTTGAAATTTAACATTTTTTAGAATTAACGTGTCGAAGTGTCGTGTCGTATCGTGTCACCTGTTCCGTGTCACTATCGGTGCTTCATAGGTTATACTCTTAGGGTTATAGATACATTGGGTTGCGGCATAATCACCTTTCATGAACTAATAATCATCAATAACCCGCGTTTGAAAATGGAAAATTGACTTGGTCAATTGACTTTACAAGAAAATCTTGTTGAATGGTTAATTAAATCGCACAAAGCAAACAAGAGAGGCAATTAATTAAGATAGTGTCTATCAAAGTTTTATTTATTTATTCATTGGAAGAGGAAGACATAGAAGAAACTAGTTTTGCTTTCTTCTAATATAAATTAAATCATAATTTTTTGTCTGTTTAGTTTTTTCAATATTAAAAAAAAGCATTTTTGACTTCTACAATATGCATTAGATAATCTTCAACTACCATACAGTTGAAATAAAATAAGTACAAAAGAAATATTTAGTTCACATTTCGAGTAATGACACGAGTTAAAGAATAAGTGAGGAACATAAGACATAGTAGACATAAACAGACAAGCTAATGGTTGGCATTTGATTACAACTTTAGTATTAATTTTAAGACGAGCTAATTAGACGACTTGTAGAATATTTTTATATTAACTTCAAGACTTCAAGTTTGTTAATTATCAAGATGAGCAGATTAGAAAAGGCTAATGATAGGAATTTGACTCGAGGCCTAAACCAGATATAAGTTTCACAAGTATTAGTTAAGTTTTGAAATTAGTAGAGAACATTTGGGCTACTTTTAAAAGATCATTAACAATATTTGTTTAATTTAAGTTAATTTTAATTACAAGAAACATGGATATAAATATAGATAGATAAACAGGATAGAAATAAATAATTTAGCCACCATAACAATTGATCAATTAACTCCTTAAATATAGTACCAATCGCCGTTGCACTTCATAGATAACTCGTTTATGGCGCATCAGTACATACGCATATGTACCACTATCTTTAATGAACTTAAAAATTTTCTTCAATAATATAATGGTTATTTTCATAATTATCCCAACATTAATTTTGTACGAGACTTCAATTTAATTGTTAGTTTCATGGACATTGCGAAAAGCTTGTCTAACAACCACTTCTCTTTTCAGAAAGGATAGTTTCCACAACGATGACGCGGTTTGAATCGATTGAGCTAAGCAGTTTCCTATAACTAAAAATAAACATTAATTTTTTTTTTTCTTAAGACTGGTTCTACGAAACCATAGTTTACCCTTCAAATCAAACTCTTCGTCAAGACATGTTTTATTCCACAACAACAAAAATGCCTATAAATACCAAATGCACAAATACTTCTCCAAGCACTTGTCCAACTCCTTTAACCATAAACCACTCTCACACCCCTTTTCTCCAAGCACTAGCACTTCTTCTAACTCATTATCAAGATTTTCTCTTAAACAACATTATGGTGAAGGTAAGGAATCTTCTTTAACTCAGCCATATAGTTTTTTATATATATATATGGTAAATTACAAACTAATACGTTCTCTTTAACTCCACCATGTATATATATATATATATATATATATATATATATATATATATATATATATATATATATATATATATATATATATATATATATATATAAAGCTCTGTGTCACATAATAGTGATAAAAGATTTATTACATAGTTTCATTTGAAAGATTAGAAAAATCTAGTAAAATATTGTTCTTCTCATCAAATAATGTTATCTATGGTTCTGAAATGTTTGCAGCAAAAGGTGGTGATAAAAGTGTCTATGAATGGCTCCAAGTCCAGGTCAAAAGCTATGAAGATTGCAGTTGGAGTTTCAGGTAAGAAAAGTTACAGGGAATTATTAATTCTCACCCTTTTTTATTCATGAAGTTCAAAATCATAGCTTAAAAAAAATATATGCTCTTTGCAAAATCTTCAGGAGTGGAAACTGCAGCTATTCAAGGGGAAAACAAAGATCAAATAGCGGTAACTGGAGAAGGGATTGATTCAGTTTGTCTGACATCACTTCTAAGAAAGAGTTTTTGCCATGCAGAACTTGTGAGTGTTGGCCCTGTGGCTGTGGAAGAGAAGAAAAAAGAGGGAATTACACTACCAATAGTGTGGCCTTATGTGAGTGGTGTTCCTCAGTGCCCAGTCTATGAGATAAGGCACCCATCTCAATATCAGGACCCTTCTTGTTCCATCATGTGATCAAGAGAGTTTTCAAAGGAAGAATGATACCAAGAAAACATACATTGATTAGGCTTTTTAATTTATGTAGCATTGTTGCAACCAAATCCTTCTGCTGTCTGCAACATGTTGGACCTCGTTTCATCGATAAGCATAAGACAAAATGTTAACAAATCATTAAAAAAAACAACAACAAAAAATGCTACAAGAATTATATATTGTAGAAAGAAAAAAGAAAAAGAGAGAGTGAAAGTAGAAGAGATAAACCAGTTATATTTTGAGCATGTATGGTGTGATATGGGAGAGGGTTTCAATGATTTTATTCAATATTTTATATTTGTTGGATGTAACAAATAAAGTTAAACGCAAATTTTGAAACCTGATCAGGGTTACGGGTTATGTTGAATTTGTGGTCTCAATTGTTAAGGTTTGATGCAGAAATAAAATTTATGTAAACAGAGGAATACAGAGTGGGAAAAGAAAGAGAGTTAATTTTTTAATGTATGACTGCACTTACATGTGCTATGGTACAGAAATCAGGTTTGACTGTTTTGAGAGTTTTATTCATGTTGGATGTAACAAAGAGTTTCATAATGAAGCTTCTCACAAATGATTGCAAAATGTCCATGTTCTTATTGGCCTCTGTCTAAGATCATTCTGAATCACAAAAGTTCATCGAATACACGTGTGTTTCTAGTGGTGTCTTAGGTTCGATTCTGAGGTTTTCTTTTTTTGTTAGGCGATATATAATATGCCATCTTAAATTCTTATTGAATCTTCATTGCAGTTGATGATTTTTTCTGACTTTTAAATTAAAAGAAGATACTATGGTTCTAGCCGGGATGACTTATCTTTGATTGGATTGAAGAAATTGATTAGTCCGTACACGAACAAACTGACTTAATCCCACATGACGGTCATTTAGAAAAGAAAATTGAAAACTATAATGATCTTTTCAGTAATGGAAAACCAACATTATTTAGAAATTAAAAAATTAACAGAGGAATGGTTCAAACATGGAAGATAGGAAACAAGATATTTCATTTGGTAGGACTAGGAGCCTCATTCTCTTTATCTTGTGGCTATTATTTAGCCATTGCAATTAAAATTCAAAGTCTAAGTAATGCAAAGGTAATATAGATATATAATTTTAAAAAATTCATATAGCTTACTTAATCTTGCAGCAATTTAATGTAGGAACGGTTCTTCATTCCATATTTCCATTAAACTAACACCGATTTATCATATTAAATATAGCAATTTATGATTGTGCTGAGAGTTTGACTTTGCCCATATAATATTGCTGCTGCTTCTAGATTATTGTTGTTTTGGACTTTTGCGAACACAACAGCAAAATTGAAATAAACTAAATAGCATTCGTTCCATGAGGATATTGAAATCATTTAGAAAGCATAAAGTAATAAATTGATAATTTGAAAATGAAAAATAAAATTATTTTATTTGGTTCAATTTATTTAGTTGTTGTAGCTCGTGTCATTGCTGGAGAGGTGAACTCGGTTTTTGTTTATTTATTTTACGTCGGCTGTCTGATTGATTGAAAAAGTATATAGTGTATATTGGAGATTTACAAATAGTTTCTCAATTGAAAAGATTAAAAGGACAAATTAATATTTTATTTTATTTTTGGATTACAAAAGGGAAACTCAGAAAGACAAATTAATTTTAATTTAAAAGAAAAGGAGATTTTTTTCTTCTTCATAAATCATTCCCATTACCCATGGATGTCAATTAATCCGGATACAAGTCGGACAGAATCTTAAGGAGAACTTTTAAAAAAATAAAATAAAATTGTGGCACATGATACCTTAGTCCTCCAGAGAATATAAACTTTATAGTTATTATTTTCATAAGTTTTAATACATCTGATCTTTTAATAGTCACATTTAGTTACATGCAAAAGTTAATTAGGGTAATTAGAAGAGTTTTCATTTGTTAAAGAAAAAATGAGGCGCGTGTTGGGACGCGCGCGATAATTCTCTTTCTGCTAGGGTTCTTGCTGAATTCTTTCGCTGGTGTTATGGAGGAATCGAAGGAGAGTTTCAATGATCCTTTGTCGATGGATAGGAAGAGTACGAAACGCACGAAGAGTGGAGATGAGATACCGATGGAAGCTCGTATGAGAGATGCTGTGAAGGAATTTCAATCTGGCAAAGTTGCGCTAGAGAAACAACGATCTTCTGCTGAGGTTACTGGGATGGAGAATGGAGTTTCGGGGGAAGCTATTCCCTGGTTGCAGGAGGAAGAAGCTGCTGATCTGGACCCGCTTGACCCGAATCAGGGGGAAATCTCTGAATGGGGGTTTCAGACGATTGTGCGTGAAGATGGTTCAGTGGAGATCCGTAGTAATGGTGAGGCTAGAGCGAGGATGAGGCAACGCTAGAAGAATGCACTGATTGTCAAGCTGTTGGGGAAGAGGATCGGTGTTGGATTCATGAAAAGAAGGCTGGAAGCACTTTGGGCAAAGGCAGGAAGCATTACTGTTGCTGACCTAGGAAATGAGTTTTTTTCGGTCAGATTCAGCAGCTTGGAGGATTTGAATCTGGCAATTACGGGAGGTCCATGGGTGATACTGGGTCACTACTTAGCAACGAGGAAGTGGGAGCCTTGTTTTGATCCGGACAAGGCGAACATACACAAGGTTGCTGCATGGGTGCGTCTTCCAGGTATTCCTCAGGAATATTGCGAATTTCCTTTCCTGAATCACTTAGGAACTGTAATTGGAAAAGTGTTAAAGGTTGATAGAACAATATCAACCGGGGATAGGGCTAGATTTGCTAGGGTTTGCATTGAGATTGATCTTGCTAAACCTTTAAAAGGTGAATACATATTGGATGGTTGTAGGAAGAGGATTGAATATGAAGGTCTGTTCTTAATCTGTTTAAAGTGTGGGCGTTATGGACATACTTCTGAGTCTTGTCCAGATTTTGTTGAGACTTCTCCCAAGGATGTACCTAGTGAGACTCCTCATCAGTCAAAGGATAAGCCTGGACTTCAAGGGGTTGGGGAATGGATGGTTGTTCAAAGGAAGAAGAAAGGCACTCAAGGTTCTCAGAAAAAGGAAGTTAAGAATTATAGGTTGTTTGGGGCAGACATTTCTAATTCTAAGCAGGAAGTGTGTGATCATATTGGAGGAAGTGGGGGAAGTGGTATTTTGAAGAATGTTTCTGGTAATATGCCAGAAGAGGAAATTGGTAATATTCTGGTGAATAAAGAAAATCTGCCTTCGGTTAGCAACCCCCCAATAATAGAGGGGGTGATGAAATTTTCAGCCAAGGCCTCTAACTCTAATAAGAAGAGTTCAGGGGTGAAACAAGGGGCTCCTATCCCTAGAAAGAATTCTTCTAAGACTATGTCAGCCAAAGGGAAATGGGTGCTAATCTCATCCTCTCCCATTCTGGTGGCTGAGAACAGCAGACCTTTTCAGACTCACATTCAGCAGTCCTCTTTTGCCGTTCTGGAATAGCTCAATGGAAAATTTTGGGGTAATTTAGTGATGGAGTCTGAACCTGATTCTGTAGTGACACAAGTGGATAATACTGGCTTTGGTCAGCAGGCTGGTCAGCTGAATATTGGGACTGGATTGCATACTTCTGATCCTCTTGATCTAGTGATGGGGGATGTGGTTAAGAGAATTGGAAGTCAAACTAATATGGAGATGGACCATGCTTCCAATATAGCTCTGGGCAGTACCCTGCATGGTGTGAGTGACGTAACATGTGTAGGAGGTGATGTTGAAATTCAGGAGGCTATTGATGTGAGTGGCAAGAACTCTGTAATCTTGCAGCAACTTCAGATTTCTCCATGAATGTGCCGACTTGGAACTGCAGGGGTGCTGTTAAGAAACAGTTCAAAAGTACCTTTAGCAGGTTTCGTAGGAAGTTTGGGGTTGGTGTGGCTGCCATCTTGGAGCCTAGAGTCAGTGGAAATAAAGCTCTGAATATTATTCGGAGTTTGGGATTTAATAATTCTATTATATCGGATGCCCATGGTTATTCTGGTGGTATTTGGGTGGTTTGGGATCCGGTTGATGTAAATATTACACTCATTAATAAACAGGAACAATTTATCCATGTTTGGGTTGAATTTCCTGGTAAGGAAGGCTTCTTCTGGACAGCTGTCTATGCTAGTACTCATGAGGAAAATAGGAAGCTGTTGTGGGAAGACCTGAAGCATATTGGGAGGACTATGAATGAACCTTGGATGCTATCAGGAGACTTTAATGAAATCAGATCTGCCACTGAGAAGAAATGAGGATGTCCTGCTGATCTTAGTAGATGCAAGAGGTTCAGTGATGTCCTGGATGCTTGTGGGGTCTTGGAATTGGGAGGTGGAGGCAATCGGTTTACTTGGAAAGGTCCTAAATTCAGTCATTTGGATAGAGTTTTTAAAAGGCTTGACAGAGCTGTGGCAAATGATGTGTGGAGAATCCGTTTTGAGGATGCTGAGGTTTTGAATCTTCCAAGGATCTTTTCTGATCACTGTCCTATTCTAGTTAGATTGGAAAAAGGAGAGTCTTGTTGGAGAGAGAGACCATTTAGATTCATGGTTGTATGGCAGAATGATCCAAGGTTCAGTGATTTACTCAAGTCTAATTGGGATTCTAGTTCCAAGTTATTGGACAGCTTGCACTCTTTCATTCCAGTGGTTAAGGACTGGAATAAAAATGTGTTCGGGTTCATTTTGTTCAAAAAGAATAGAGTGATTGCTAGGCTGGAAGGAGTTCAAAGACAGATGTGTTTGCATAATAGTCATCACCTGGAGGATTTGGAAGCTAAGTTAATCCAGGAATTAACTGAGATCCTAGATCAAGAGGAATTAATCTGGTATCAAAAATCAAGATGGGAGTGGATTAATGGGGGTGATAGAAATACCAGATTTTACCACACTAGGACCTTGATCCGAAGGAAGAGAAATAAAATTTTAAAGCTTCAGAACAGTGGTGGTGGTTGGGTTTCTGGAGAGGATGACTTAATTCTGCTAGCTAGGGATTTTTTCTTTAATTTATTCAAAGAAGATTTGCCTATAGCTGAATGGATCAATACTGTTTCTTCCTGGCCAGCACTCAGGGAGGAGGATAGACATCTTCTGTCTTTGGATATCTCTTCTGAGGAAGTTAGAAAGGCCTTTTTCCAGATGCCTCCATTGAAAACTCCAGGACCTGATGGGTTTCCTGCGCTATTTTATCACAGAAATTGGGATTTGGTCAAAGAGCAAGTGTTTAATAGTATGAAGTGGTACCTTTCCAAGCCGGATCAGATAAGGGAGATCAACCATACTCTTCTTGCTTTGATTCCCAAGGTGGATAGGCCCTGCCTCATGAAGCAATTTAGACCTATTGCTTTATGCAATACGGTCTATAAAGGCTTAAGTAAAATTCTGGTGAATAAAATTAAACCTTTTATAGGAAATCTCATTGCTCCTAACCAGGTGAGTTTTATTCCTAAGAGGAATATTCAGGACAACATCATTATTGTCCAAGAGCTTATTCACTCCATGCATAGGATGAATGGAAAGAAGAGCTTCTTTTCAATCAAGATTGACTTGGAGAAGGCTTATGACAAGCTCAATTGGGGATTTATTAAATCAGTGCTTGAAAAGGTGAAGCTCCCTGGTGATTTGATTGCTGCTATTATGGGCTGTGTCACTACATCTTTCATTGAAGTGCTATGGAATGGTGCTAGAACTTCTGGTTTTCTTCCTCAAAGGGGAATTAGGCAAGGGGACCCACTTTCACCCTACCTATTTGTCCTTTGTATGGAAAAACTTACACACCTAATCATGGATGAAGTGGAAAGAAAGAATTGGCAACCAATTAAGGCTGGTAGGTCAGGGCCACAGATTTCCCATCTGATGTTTGCTGATGACATCATTATATTTGTTGAAGCTTCCTTAAGCCAACTAGCTTGTGTGTCTGACTGCTTGGTTAAGTTTGCTAGAGTGTCAGGTCAATGTGTGAGTATGGAGAAATCATGCATCTATTTCTCTAGGAATACCCCTCCAGGGATTGTTGATTCTATTTTAGATGTAAGTGGCTTCAAGGTAGTTAAGAATATTGGTTGCTACTTGGGAGCTCTCATGAGGCATGGGAGGGCTAGTAGAACACATTATGCTAGTGTCATAGCTAGAGTGCGGAATAGGCTTCAAGGATGGAAATCTAAATGTTTGTCTTTGGCTGGAATATTTACTTTGGCTAAGAGTGTGATTTCAGCAATCCCAATGTATCATATGCAAAATAATTCTTTGCCAAGCCATATATGCTAGGACATTGAGAGATTGCAGCGAAATTTCATTTGGGGGGATTCAGATACGAAAAGAAAGGCACACTACGTTGCTTGGGACCAACTCTGTAAACCTAAAGACTGTGGGGGCCTTGGTATTATAAAGCTCAGATTTCAGAATGAGGCTTTTATGCAAAAGATTTCTTGGATGCTCATCAATGATCAAGAGAGTCTTTGGTCCAAAGTTTTACTTGGTAAATGTGGTAGGAAGCAAGATCCTAGAAGTGGATTTATTGTTAAACAAGGGGACTCCCCTCTATGGAAGAGTATCTGTTCGGCCAGAGTTAAGATGGACCCTCATTTGACTTGGGAAGTTGGAAATGGCAAATCTATGCTTTTTTGGGTAGACTGTTGGAATGGTTGGAATTCCAGCTTATATGAGCTTTCTTGTGTTAAGCTTCCCAACACAGATTTGGGTCTAAAAGTTTGTGAATTGGTTGCGCATGGAGCAGGAGGCTGGAAGTGGGAGTATTTGAAAAATTACCTTGATGATGGCATTATTAGGAAGCTGCAAGATACTCTGCCTCCTTCATCTTCTGGTCTGAATGATAGGCTGTGTTGGATCAGACATAGTACTTCTAGATCTATGGTTAGGAATGCTTACTGTCAGCTAACTGATCTTTATGTTGGAAAAGATAAGCTTTGGTCTTTTATTTGGAAATGGAAAGGACCATATAGGATTGCAGTATTCTTATGGCTGGCTTGTTTGAACAAGCTCCCTGTTAGAAGCATTAATGGACTTTGGAGTGGTGGAGAGACATCCTGTCCCACCTGTTTTGACAACCAGGAGACAATCTTGCATGTGCTGCGTGACTGCAAAAGAGTCAGAAGTGTTTGAGAGCAATGGTTTGGAGGAAATGTACCAGAAGCCTTTTTGGCAGCAGAGGGTATCGATTGGTTTAAGCTCAATGTTTATAAGTCCTTCTCATCCATTTACTGGAAATCCTGGAATGAAGCCTTTTTTGTCACTTGTTGGTTCTTATGGCATTGGCGAAACCTTATGGTACATGATAACATGTTCTCTTGGCCTGGGGATCCTTTGAGTAGGATACTGATTTATTTAAAAGATATGAAAAATGTTGCAGCAGTCATCCTTTTTCCCAGTGCAAATAGAGAATTCCTCTTTTATTGGTTGCTGTAGTAATGCTCAAAAGGAAGCTGTTAAAATTCTGGTTGATGGAGCTGTCAATTTGAACTCCAAAGCTGGAGTTTGTGGAGGTTTTATTTGCAATTCTAAGGGTGAGTGGTTATCTGGCTTCTCTCTCAATATTGGCAGCTGTTCTTGCCTTGAAGCTGAGCTTTGGGGAATTTGGCAGGGTCTTCAATTAGTGAAGGATCTGAATTTCAAGGAAGTATGGATCGACTGTGATAGCAAGGAAGCTATTTTTTGTATTAACCCCTCAACTGAAACAGATGGAAGTTCCCTGTTAGTTAGGAAGATTAGAAGTATTGTTCATTCCTTGGAACATGTTTATTTTGAGTATGTTCCGAGAGAATTTAATTCCTGTGCTGACAGATTAGCTTCTTTAGGTTGGAAAGGTAGGGGTGGAGAGTTGAATGTGTATTCCTCTCCCCCTACTAGTATTTTTCCTTTTTGGAAAGAATTTTGTAGCTTTCTGCTGATGGAGCATGTATCTTTTGACATGCATCAGCTTTCAATTTAATTTTTCTGGGCTAGGCCCTCCACTTTTACCAAAAAAAAAAAAAAAAAAGTTAATTATGGTCAGACAAGATTGGTTCTCTCTGTTGAGATAACATTCCTATATGTTCAGATTCAAACTTCACCTATAATAATGATAATCAAAGTTATTATTTAAAGAGATCATTCACTCAAACTTCTCTTTAGAAGAATTATTTCAAGTTTTCTAATCATTTTACAACAATTTTCATTTTTTTACATAGAGGTGAGACAAGACTCTTTTCTTTCTTCTAGAATCTTCCTTAATAACCAGATATGTAGCATTTATTAGGGTAATTATTCTAACATTGAACTATGCATCAACAAATGCAATATATACTCAGCCACCAATTATTAAAGAGAAACACACTCCAACACTCTCCATCAATTAAAACCTAATTCAGACATTTGTTATGAACAGTGCAAAGTCATGAACCAACCCCTTTTGGCGTTAATTGTCACATATTATCATTAACAAACTTAAACTTAAATCTTAAACACAACATGTATCAGGGTAGAAGCGGAATAGGTCAGATTAGTTCAGACCAAAAAAATTTGGATTGAATAAGTCTGACACGCTTCCTAGACATAACATTTGAGCTTGATATGTTTAGCTGACATTTTTTTTAATCTTAATCTATAAAAATATGGGAGTTATTAATCTCCTTTAATAAAAGATAAGTTGCATCATGTCATATAAACAAATTATGTGGATTCCATCATTTTTAAAAAAATAAAAATAAAACAAAAAAATCGCATAATTTTTTATGCCTCACTAGCATAAGATAATTGTCTCCTGTAAACAATTTAAACGCTAAAAATATTTAACACCTTTCTAGTTTATAAATATGTTAACAAGTTTAGAATTTCATATAGAATAACAGATCACCAAAGCCTTTAAATGGACTAACAAATATATAATTTCAAGACATTACAATAAAAAATTAATTTAATAATAATAATAATAATATGTTATATATGCTTACTTAAAATAAGTTAACTTTAAAATTGTATAAAGTTAACTGAAAGCTTAGTTTTTAACTAAATTATTCTTGTAAAATACGTTGACCAAAATTCTTTATGGGTTGAGTCTTTCATGTAACAAGATAGCAAATTCTTTATGGGCTGAGTCTTTCATGTAACAAGATAGCTTTATCATCTCCCGCAGATACAAAAACATGGTGGGATTAACCATGATTTTTTCTTTTTATAAAAATAAACAAAAAAATTTTAAGTCAACCGCGTAAGAAAACATTTCTCCTATAATAGGAGAAGTGTTTTTCCCATTTTTCATTAAACAAACTAGAACAGGTCAATAGGCACCTGACCAATACCACCCGTAATTCCAAGTTGTTATGGAATATTTCCATATCCTAAACACCTACCCAAGGATCCCTTAAAGGATAACTACCCAATTATCCTAACAATATAAAACAGTAAAGCTGCTAAGGATAGAGTCCATATCCCAACAGAAAGGAAGTTAAATCATACTACAACTGGGAGATCTACACAAGCCCAAGAGATAATCCTTATAAAAAAGAGGTTAAAGACCCCACGTACATACTCCGAATTCATTTACTACTTCTGCCCACACTTTTCACACACCCACGTCTCGGCTATAAGCCTATTGCTTGTGCGCAGTGATGGGGATATTGGCTATAAGCAAACCAAGATACCTATCCATAGGATATCTCTGAGCGCATACCCTTGAGGTATCATTATACGGTTTAATAGAACAGAACATTGGCGCCGCCTGTGGGAAACCGTAAAGTTCGATTCCCACCCAACTATAGTGAGCACGCAGAGCCCAAGCTTAAAGCCACGGATAATCACCGCGGTAGCAAGAGAAGCGCTGCCACAACCAAATCTTAATACAATGGGGCTCACCATGAAATAAAAAAGCATGAAGGGCGATCGTCGTGCAAGAAGCTCAAGAATCCCAATGCCAACAAGAATCTCCGTCTCTACAAGACCACGGCATAAAAAGCCGAGTTCAGATTAAAAAAGCCTCCGCGAAAGAAGCGGGACTCAAATTAAAAGATCACGGCGTAAAAAGCCGGGATCAGATAAAAAAGCCTCTTCAAAAGAAGCGGGGCTCAAATCAAATTAAAATACCATAGCATAAAAAGTCAGGTTTAGATTAAAAATCCTCCGCAAAAGAAGCGGGGCTCAAATCAAAAGACCACGGCATAAAAAGTCGGGATCAGATAAAAAAGCCTATGCAAAAGAAGCGAGTCTCAAATTAAAAGACCATGGCATAAAAAGTCGGGTTTAGATTAAAAAGCTCCCGCGAAAGAAGCGGGGCACAAATCAAAAAACCACGGCATAAAAAGCCGGGTTCAGATAAAAAAGGCCAACTAAGGGCTTCAAGTTTAAAAGCTCGGCCTCAGCCTTGAGCATCAACTAAGCCCAACAAAGGGCTTCAAAATTATTAGCTCTGCCTCGGCCTTGAGCTCAGCCCAACGAAGGGCTTTAAAATTAAAAGTTCAACCTCAGCTTTGAGCTTCAACTCAGCCCAACAAAGGGCTTCAAAATTATTAGCTCGGCCTCGGCCTTGAGCTCAGCCCAACGAAGGGCTTCAAGTTTAAAAGGTCGGCCTCATCCCTGAGCTTCAACTCAGCCCAACAAAGGGCTTCAAAATTATTAGCTCGGCCTCAGCCTGGAGCTCAGCCCAACGAAGGGCTTCAAAATTAAAAGCTCAGCCTCAGCTTTGAGCTTCAACTCAGCCCAACAAAGGGCTTCAAAATTATTATCTCGGCCTAGGCCTTGAGCTCAGCCCAACAAAGGGCTTCAAACTTAAAAGCTCGGCCTCAGCCTTGAGCTTCAACTCAGCCTAACAAAAGGCTTCAAAATTATTAGCTCGGCCTCGACTTTGAGCTCAGCCCAATGAAGGGCTTCAAGTTTATAAGCTCGGCCTCAGCCTTGAGCTTCAACTCAGCCCAACAAAGGGCTTCAAAATTAAAAGCTCAACCTCAGCTTTGAGCTTCAACTCAGCCCAACAAAGGGCTTCAAAATTATTAGCTCAGCCTCGGCCTTGAGCTCAGCCCAACAAAGGGCTTCAAGTTTAAAAGCTCGGCCTCAGCCTTGAGCTTCAACTCAGCCCAACCAAGGGCTTCAAAATTATTAGCTCGGCCTCGGCCTTGAGCTCAGCCCAACGAAGGGCTTCAAGTTTAAAAGGTCGACCTCATCCCTGAGCTTCAACTCAGCCCAACAAAGGGCTTCAAAATTATTAGCTCGGCCTCAGCCTTGAGCTCAGCCCAACGAAGGGCTTCAAAATTAAAAGCTCAGCCTCTGCTTTGAGCTTCAACTCAGCCCAACAAAGGGCTTCAAAATTATTATCTCGGCCTAGGCCTTGAGCTCAGCCAACAAAGGGCTTCATGTTTAAAAGCTCGGCCTCAGCCTTGAGCTTCAACTCAGCCTAACAAAAGGCTTCAAAATTATTAGCTCGGCCTCGACTTTGAGCTCAGCCCAATGAAGGGCTTCAAGTTTAAAAGCTCGGCCTCAGCCTTGAGCTTCAACTCAGCCCAACAAAGGGTTTCAAAATTAAAAGCTCAACCTCAGCTTTGAGCTTCAACTCAGCCCAACAAAGGGCTTCAAAATTATTAGCTCAGCCTCGGCCTTGAGCTCAGCCCAACAAAGGGCTTCAAGTTTAAAAGCTCGGCCTCAGCCTTGAGCTTCAACTCAGCCCAACCAAGGGCTTCAAAATTATTAGCTCGGCCTCAGCCTTGAGCTCAGCCCAACGAAGGGCTTAAAGTTTAAAAGCTCGGCCTCAGCCTTGAGCTCAGCCCAACGAAGGGCTTCAAGTTTAAAAGCTCGGTCTCAGCCTTGAGCTTCAACTCAGCCCAACAAAGGGCTTCAAAATTATTAGCTCGGCCTCGGCCTTGAGCTCAGCCCAACGAAGGGCTTCAAAATTAAAAGCTCAGCCTCAGCTTTGAGCTTCAACTCAGCCCAACAAAGGGCTTCAAAATTATTATCTCGGCCTAGGCCTTGAGCTCAGCCCAACAAAGGGCTTCAAGTTTAAAAGCTCGGCCTCAGCCTTGAGCTTCAACTCAGCCCAAGAAAAGGCTTCAAAATTATTAGCTCGGCCTCGGCTTTGAGCTCAGCCCAATGAAGGGCTTCAAGTTTAAAAGCTCGGCCTCAGCCTTGAGCTTCAACTCAGCCCAACAAAGGGCTTCAAAATTAAAAGCTCAACCTCAGCTTTGAGCTTCAACTCAGCCCAACAAAGGGCTTCAAAATTATTAGCTCATCCTCGGCCTTGAGCTCAGCCCAACAAAGGGCTTCAAGTTTAAAAGCTCGGCCTCAGCCTTGAGCTTCAACTCAGCCCAACCAAGGGCTTCAAAATTATTAGCTCGGCCTCAGCCTTGAGCTCAGCCCAACAAAGGGCTTCAAGTTTAAAAGCTCGGTCTCAGCCTTGAGCTTCAACTCAGCCCAACAAAGGGCTTCAAAATTATTAGCTGGGCCTCGGCCTTGAGCTCAGCCCAACGAAGGGCTTCAAAATTAAAAGCTCAGCCTCAGCTTTGAGCTTCAACTCAGCCCAACTAAGGGCTTCAAATTTATTAGCTCGGCCTCAGCCTTGAGCTCAGCGCTTCAAGTTTAAAAGCTCGGCCTCAACCTTGAGCTTCAACTCGGCCCAACAAAGGTCTTCAAAATTATAAGCTCGGCATCGGCCTTGAGCTCAGCCTAACGAAGGGCTTCAAATTTATTAGCTCGGCCTCAGCCTTGAGCTCAGCCCAAAGAAGGGCTTCAAGTTTAAAAGCTCGGCCTCAGCCTTGAGCTTCAACTCAGCCCAACAAAGGGCTTCAAAATTATTAGCTCGGCCTCGGCCTTGAGCTCAGCCCAACGAAGGGCTTCAAATTTAAAAGCTCGGCCTCAGCCTTGAGCTTCAACTCAGCCCAACAAAGGGCTTTAAAATTATTAGCTCGGCCTCGGCCTTGAGCTCAGCCCAATGAAGGGCTTCAAGCTTAAAAGCTCGGCCTTAGCCTTGAGCTCCAATTCAGCCCAATGAAGGGCTTCGATATTTAAGCTCGGCCTCAGCCTTGAGCTTCAACTCAGCCTAAGCCATAGCTTTAGGCTTCGAGATCAAAATGAAGACAGAAAAGGAGAGATGTGATCTTAAGAAAAGTAACACACCCCAATCTGAGATAAAAATGAAGACAGAATTGGAGAGTTGTGATCTTAGCCAAAGGATTACACCCCGATCCGAAAAAAGAAGAAGAAAGATAGAATTGGAAAGACGTGATTCTACGAAAAAGGATTACACCCAATCCGAGAAAATGAATTTGGAGAGATCGTGATCCTAGAAAAGGATCACACCCCAATTTAAGATAAAAGACAAATCGACGGTGTGCGAAGCCGGGCTCAAACAAAATATGGCAATAGTCTGGAAAAGCCTCGGTACGTTAAGCCGGGCTAAAATCAGAAAGGAAAATATACTGCCTTCAAAAGTGTAGGCAAGGCAAAAGCCAAGTCAATTTAAAGAAAGCTATGGTATAAGAAGTCGAGCTCAAAGTCAAAAAAAGGCAAACACCGCCTCACCACTCAGAGACTTCAAGACAAAAGAAGCCAATATAAAAAGCTAAACCAAGAAGAGGTAGTCGCACCAGACCCGAGGCAAGATCATAGTACCTCGGTAGGGTCGACCTATCAATCAAACTTAGGCACCCCAGCAGTCCGAGCTTCCGAACTGCCTGGCTGGGGGGCAACTGTTATGGAATGTTTCCATATCCTAACCACCTACCCAAGGATCCCTTAAAGGATAACTACCCAATTATCCTAACAATATAAAACAGTAAGACTGCTAAGGATAGAGTCCCTATCCCAACAGAAAGGAAGTTAAATCATACTACAACTGGGAGATCTACATAAGCCCAAGAGGTAACCCTTATAAATAAGAGGTTAAAGACCCCAGGTACATACTTTGAACTCATTTACTACTTCTGCCCACACTTTGCACACACCCACGTCTCGGCTATAAGCCTATTGCTTATGCGCAGTGATGGGGATATTGGCTATAAGCCAACCAAGATACCTATCCATAGGATATCTTTGAGCGCATACCCTTGAGGTATCATTATACGGTTTAATAGAACCGAACACAAGCCATACAATCTTGCTAGATAAAACATAGATTGATAAGTAGAGATTTAATAAATGATTTTTTATATTATAATTTATATTATATTTCTTTAATATATCATCTTACGCAAGAGTTCATTAGACTTGTAATATGGATATCAGGCCCTTTTTTGTTATATATTGTGCTGACTTAATTTCACTAGAAAGTAGAGACAATAAGAATTGAATTTGTAATCTTATAATCACAAAAGCTTATCACGACTCGAGCAAAAAAATGAATTTTTATAGATATGAAATTAATCTCAAGTGAAACAGATATGAAATTATTCTCAAGTGAAACCAAGTAACAATTATCAAATTCTCTTATTAATTTGTCTGTCCTACACTTTATATTATCACTTGAGCCAACCCTCAATTCGATATTTTGGGTCAATGTAATTATCACTTAGGGGCCGTTTGGTACACGATTTTTTCTCGAATTCTCAGGAAACTGAATTTTTTTAAATTTTAAATTTTCGGATATTATCGTAAACTAAATGTAAAAATCATATTTTTGAAAATTAAAATTCCCTGATAAAAAAAATCTCTCCTCTACCGAACGCTCCCTTACTTCCTTAGTTATGAAACACGTTGTTTAATGTGCGGTTGTTGGGTAAACTCTTCCTTCTTCCAATCTAGAAACCACAAGTAGTCGAATGTTATACAAAAATTAAAATTTGTGGAATTATTCGCTAACTTCATGCCTAAACAATGACCTATTTGAAAGAAAATGGCCTTGAAGGCCGATGGCATGTGAGGATGAAAAAAAAAAATTCAAAGCAGAATCACACATGCTAATCAAGATACATGCTTTAAGACAGTATGATGTACCTTGTTCATGATTCAAAACTCCAAGATGATCAGTGTTAGATTTGAAGGTTCAAACCCTTTAACGTTGATCCAAACCACCCTACGTCAAGATGCAAGAACCCTTCTTGAAAAGCCACCAAACGAACACCACAAGGAAGGCACTTTAGGCGTCCCAATAGGAGAAGAAGGAGGCAAGGTTAATGTATTTAGATGAGTGAATTTTTCAGCATGAAAAACTCACAAAGTGGCGCAGGGATTCTATGAGAAAAGGCTAGGTAATTTTCGAAAAACCCTATAGAGAACCTCACAAAAGGAAGCACACTTGGAGATGAGAGAATGATTGAATTGAATCAGATTTTTCTCCCAAAAATCTAGCCTATGTAGCGGCCAATGGTGGAGGAATAAGTGGAGTTGTTGCAATTCAAATCTAGCCAACAACCTCTTATCATATCCTCATGAGACTAAGTCTATACCTAGTCAAAAATCTGACTTAACAACCATCATATGGCCAGCCATATGGTGCGCCCTTATTCAACCCAAAAAGAGTCCAAATACATTGAGTAGTTGCATTCAAATTTGAACCAACTCACACACTTATGCTCTCAACCAACCAAATCTGATTGGAGCTTATTTGGTTGATCATATGACCATCATAAGACCCCAAAATTAGCGCCCCAAATCAGCCTTGGATGATGCCCAAAGATCTCCTCTTGATACTTGGGATTTGTTCCAACAAGATCTTATCTTATCTTTTTGTTATGAAACAACTTTTCATAGCCAATTCAAATTCGAATTCATACATTTAAATTCAAACGTTCAAACATTTAAATTCTAAATTCAAATTCTAAATTTAATTCTAAATTTAAATATTTGATAATTAATATAACTAATTAAATTAATTAATAATGTCTTGGACCATCCAAGCCCATTACTTGTACTATGCGCCCTTTCCCTCTTAGGTGGACTTCCAAACTTCTTCTTGGGCTAACAACCTTTATTAGGCCCAATACCTTTAATGCTATATCATCAAGATAATAAGGTGTTAGTGTAGACCCATTAGGCCCAACATAGCCACTGACATAATGATGAACCCTTAGTTCATCAGGTTTTTAAGCATGAATTAATATCAATTTGTGTGATTAAATGGATGGAAAAGAGGTTAATGTCCTGGAAATCTCTCAAATACAAGTTCTGAAGCTTATGTTGAAAATTTACATTGTTTTTGTAGGGAAATGAAGCTCAAGAAGCAAAAAAGAGAAGGAAGAAGATTCTGAAGAATGGGAAAATTCTAAGTGTTGAGCGCTAAAACGTCCAGAAATGAGAGTTTTAGCGCCCATGTCAGTTTTCAGTTGTAATTTGTAAATTATAAAAGGACAAGGGGCCTTCACATTCTGACAGATTCCAGATATCAGATCCAATCTATCATATCTCATTCTGACTTTTCCCATCACACTAGGAGAAGGGAGATCAGATCAGGTTTTTCATAGATCTGATCTGACTCCTCATTTTCTCTGAATTTCCAAATTCTTTAGGATTAGTTCTTGTAATAGTTAGTATTTCCTATGTAATTGTACTTGGAGATTGAAGACTCAACTATCATGACAATGGAGTTTGATCTATCTTTCTTCTCTTGTTTGTGTTTCAATTATGTCTGAGTAGAGTCCTTTGTAGTCTGATTCAATGGAACTCAAGTTTGAATTTATGAATGGTTAATTAGATGTTTTATTTATCTATTATGTGATTGTATGAAGTTGTCTTGATTAATTCTTCATGTTGAGGAATAGTGTAGAACAGACATGTTTACATTGTTTCTCTATTTTTGACAACTTCATCATCAGTGTTCTAGTAGTCAAGGGATTGATGCTAGGATTCTGATGTGTTCTTAAGACCTTAGTAATTAATACATGTATTAAGAAAGGAATCACCAAGGGATTGGGATTTCTGATTAATGTGTCTATCAGGGTAGTAAGGGATTACATCTTGAGATGATAAGAAAAAGGTTGATCAACATCACATGGTAGATAATTCATAATGGAAATTGGTTCATCTATAAATTCATGTTTGAGGGAAAATGACATTTGACTACTTGTTTACATTATAATTTACATTTTATTTATTTATCAAGTTTTAATTCAATTCAGTGTAGTTTCTGGTGACAAGAAATCTATGCAATCTATGAACTTTTGTTTGATTCAACTCAAGTACATATGGTTAGTCAGTGCTTGACACAAATCCTCGTGGGAACGATCTTTACTCATCATTTTATTACTTGTACGACTAGTGCACTTGCTAGATCTGCAACAAGTTTTTGGCACCGTTGCCGGGGATTTGTTCTTCAACATTGACAGACACCATTAATATTTGAGATTGAATCTTTTATTTTTCAGCAATTTATATTTTCATCAATTCTGGTCCAGAGCCCTAAAACGTTCAGACGTGACTGTTTTAGCGCAAGGCTACGCACATCAATGTGCACTTGTCTCTGGAGACCAGCGCTAAAACGCTTGATTTCAACGTTTTAGCGTTGGTCCACTCATATGATTTACATGTTTCTGGGTAGTTTTCTCTTAGTTTTATTTTGCTGTTAGTTTAGTTTTGTAATTCAGTTAAGTACATTTGGGATATTCACTGTTTTTGCATTATGCACATTATGATAGTACTGATGCTATTGGTTTATAAATGAATGTGTTTCAGTGATCCATTGTTGTTTCAGATTTGAATTAGTTGCTGGGGACAGCAACGTTTAAATCTGGGAATTGGGTGTGAATGAATGGCATGCAAACATCATGGAGATGTCACACAAATTGATGAGCCAAAACAGGGAAATATCTCAATCTTTTTCTTTTTGTTTTTAAGTTTTCTGTGTGATTTAGATTTTAGCTGTAATATTGAATTTGGATTTCAGATGTGATATGAAATTCCATGAGGATTTGACTGATCAAAGTTTTATATGATTGATCAAATTAAGGATACAATCTTATACCTTGCATGTTGAGCTTAAATGAAATGATTGCATGACTCATTCAATGTGTAAGAGTAGAAAGATTAGTTTTGATGCATATAGAGAAAGTCAAGCATGCACTCTGAACTGTGAGGAAATTGAGCCTATACAGAAAATTTTTTGTTCAAAGAGCACTTCACTGCATGAATAGCTCTAGAACTTGCCCTGTTTCTTGTTTGAAATGGTTGATGATGTGTGGGGTAGAGGCATTTCCTTCTTGAACCAGAAAGTCAAATGGCCAACCTTTAAGTTCCAATTGCATGAAACACTTGAGCCTAGCCTGTTGTCTATCAAGCCAAGAACCACATTTATTCCAATCCTTCAGATTAAAAGTTTCAGATAAGTGATAAGGGATGGAGTGTTCTGTGGGGAGGAAAGTGTTTTTGCAATAAGTTAATGCAAGGTGTTGGAAACATAAGAAAGAAAAGGTTGTGAAACACAAAGTGTTTGGAATAGACAGAGGGAAGTATTAAAGACACAAAGTGTCTGAAAGAAAAACAAAATTTTTTTGTTAAAGACACAAAGTGTCAGGAAGAAAAGGAGGAGGAAAGGTTCAAAGAAAAGAACAAGGAATGAAAAGGAAGAAAGTTGAGGGAATTAGGAAGAAATTGATTAATTACTGTGAATTCCCTCTTATCTGAATCTGATTCATTTGATCTGAACTTACCCTTTCACATAAATCCTTACCTTTAGTCAAGCCACACACCAAGCCTCATTGTTAATCATACCAAAACCTTTTTGATCTACCTTATGGATCATTGTTACTATGAATAGTGAGAAGATGGGCAAGCCTATGGTAGTTTGAGTGCAGTGAAGAGTGAGTGATAAGTACATCCTTAAACACTAGTGTGCAAGAGTGTTAAAATTCTCATAATTTTTTAGAAGTTCCTAGTGAGGGGGTGTTGTTGTTTGGAAGTCTCTGTATATCATCTTTACTGATCTGTTGAAAAGTCACAAATGATGTTGGGCAAATCATAGGAAATAAGAGATTGCATGGTTATAATTTTGTATCATGAAATGTTGATCTTTTGTTAATTGAAGTCCATCCTCATGAATTTCATCTGTAAAGAATCTCAAGTCCTTCTCTGTTTTAATTCATTGCTGAGGACAGCAATGTTCAAATCTGGGAATTGTGATGAACCCTTAGTTCATCAGGTTTTTAAGCATGAATTAATATCAATTTGTGTGATTAAATGGATGGAAAAGAGGTTAATGTCCTGGAAATCTCTCAAATACAAGTTCTGAAGTTTATGTTGAAAATTTACATTGTTTTTGTAGGGAAATGAAGCTCAAGAAGCAAAAAAGAGAAGGAAGAAGATTCTGAAGAATGGGAAAATTCTAAGTGTTGGGCGCTAAAACGCCCAAAACTGAGCGTTTTAGCGCCCTGTTGCACAAAAGATGCTGGTGCTGAACATTAAAACGCCCAAAACTGAACGTTTTAGCGCCTGAACATTAAAACGCCCAAAACTGAGCGTTTTAGCGCCCAAGACGGTTAAAAGCAAATGGGCATCCGTCAAGGTTGAGCGCTAAAACGTCCAGAAATGAGAGTTTTAGCGCCCATGTCAGTTTTCAGTTGTAATTTGTAAATTATAAAAGGACAAGGGGCCTTCACATTCTGACAGATTCCAGATATCAGATCCAATCTATCATATCTCATTCTGACTTTTCCCATCACACTAGGAGAAGGGAGATCAGATCAGGTCTTTCATAGATCTGATCTGACTCCTCATTTTCTCTGAATTTCCAAATTCTTTAGGATTAGTTCTTGTAATAGTTAGTATTTCCTATGTAATTGTACTTGGAGATTGAAGACTCAACTATCATGACAATGGAGTTTGATCTATCTTTCTTCTCTTGTTTGTGTTTCAATTATGTCTGAGTAGAGTCCTTTGTAGTCTGATTCAATGGAACTCAAGTTTGAATTTATGAATGGTTAATTAGATGTTTTATTTATCTATTATGTGATTGTATGAAGTTGTCTTGATTAATTCTTCATGTTGAGGAATAGTGTAGAACAGACATGTTTACATTGTTTCTCTATTTTTGACAACTTCATCATCAGTGTTCTAGTAGTCAAGGGATTGATGCTAGGATTCTGATGTGTTCTTAAGACCTTAGTAATTAATGCATGTATTAAGAAAGGAATCACCAAGGGATTGGGGTTTCTGATTAATGTGTCTATCAGGGTAGTAAGGGATTACATCTTGAGATGATAAGAAAAAAGGTTAATCAACATCACATGGTAGATAATTCATAATGGAAATTGGTTCATCTATAAATTCATGTTTGAGGGAAAATGACATTTGACTACTTGTTTACATTATAATTTACTTTTTATTTATTTATCAAGTTTTAATTCAATTCAGTGTAGTTTCTGGTGACAAGAAATCTATGCAATCTATGAACTTTTGTTTGATTCAACTCAAGTACATATGGTTAGTCAGTGCTTGACACAAATCCTCGTGGGAACGATCTTTACTCATCATTTTATTACTTGTACGACTAGTGCACTTGCTAGATCTGCAACACATAAATGGGCTTGGGCCCAACAAGCCCACAACCCATCTAATGATAACAAAGAGCACTAGCAATGCTTTGTTGCCCTAGAGCTAGTTAGGTTAATGACATGATCATCCTATTACATATATTTGGTTACCGTATGTATTTCCTTTCATCTCGATTACCTTGCCTTTAAACCTAAGGTGAGGAAATGTATTAACCCTTGCGATTTAGGGTAAGCTTTAATTCGAAATAGGGAATCTTCAATTTACTGACTCTAAAGGCAGATCATCTCATGATCTCTTTTACGATGCATAGATTTCTGAGCCCTGTAAATGTCATCCTGATTTCTCTTATTTACAGATAACCTAATCCCTTACAGAGATTTGACGAATTCCTTCAGCTTATCACCCTAGGCCTGTGCTCTTTCAGGACATGTCCAAAAGTATACCTATGAGTCTCCATGTTTTAGGCAGACGGGGTATACAATCAAAACATGCCTTCTTGAACACAGTCTAGGTGACAACTTATGGTCTAAGGAAAGACATACCCAAATATTAAGAGACTACTCTAATGATACATTTGTAAGATTTCCTCATAGAGTCTCTTTGTGGGTCTCTTCAGTGCGAGCTATACCCTTATAGGTCCACCCATGACTTTAGCTAAGACATCTCCATATCTGTAGCTCATGAGGTCTTTACCTTGTATCCGAATACAAGTAGATAAGTCGTGCTAGTCTTACCCGAGATTACTGATCCATATTCTCAGTGTCTCTAGACTAGGAACATAAAATTAGGAATAAACATCTGGTATCCTTAAATCCTCATGATCGTGATCTCATCACAGATACTCAAGAGATACCTATTTTATTCCAAGGGGTTTATCCAGTTACTCATATAATATATTAACAATAATATTAAGACAAAATATGAAACAGGATAAAGAGTGTTTATTATTTATTTGCGACAATATAAAAAGGTCCACATTTTTCCTAATCTAATCAAAAGATTGTCTCTAGGACATCCATATACTAACAAGCTCCCACTTGGCCTATAGCCAATCTGACCTAAGTCGTATACCTAAAGCCTCATAATGACTATCATGTTTTCTCTAAGAAACAGCCTTCGTCAGAGAATTGGCTAGGTTATCATCTGTGGGAACATAATCTATCTTTACATCCATTATATCAATTATTTCTCTAATCAGGTGATATCTGCGGAGCACGTGCTTAGATCTTTGATGAGACCTAGGTTCCTTTGACTGCGCAATGGCTCCTGTGTTGTCGCAAAGCAACTGTATGGGCTCATCCACGCTTGGAACCACCCTTAGTTCAAATATGAACTTCTTGATCCACACGGCCTCCTTAGTCGCTTCTGAAGCAGCTATGTATTCAGCTTCTGTCGTTGAATCTGCTGTAATCTCCTGCTTGGAACTCTTCCAAGACACTGCCCCATCAATTTAAGGTGAATATGAATCCTGACTGTGACTTGCAGTCATCTCTGTCACTCTGAAAGCTGGCATCAGTGAATCCTTTCACTGAAAGCTCATCAACCCCACCATAGACCATAAACGCATCCTTAGTTCTTCTCAAGTACTTAAGGATGGTCTTGAATGCTGTCCAGTGACCTTCTCCAGGGTCTGACTGGTGTCTGCTCGTAATGCTCAAAGCATATGAGACATCTGGTCTCGTAATATCATTGAATACATGATGGATCCAATAGCCGAAGCGTATGGAATTCCACTCATGCGATCCTTCTCAGGCTGTGACTTAGGATACATAGCCTTGGAAAGATGTACCCCATGACTGACGGAAAGAAAACCCCTTTTTGACCCTTCCATGCTAAACCTCTTTAGCATCTTGTCAACATACGTGGATTGAGCTAAACCTAGCAGCCTCTTGGATCTATCTCTATAGATCTTTATACTAAGTATAAAAGCCGCTTCTCCCAAATCCTTCATGGTGAAGCTTTTGAAAGCCAGTCTTTCATTGTTTGTAATGTGGGGATGTTATTTCCTATAAGTAATATGGCATCTACATAAAGTACCAAGAAAACAACATTACTCCACTAACCTTCTTGTAAACACAAGGTTCATCCTCGTTCTTGATGAAATCGTTACTCCTAACGACTTCATCAAAATGAATATTCCAACTCCTTGATGCTTGTTTTAGCCCATATATTGACCTTTGAAGTTTGCATACCATATGTTGTTGGCCTTTGGCTTCAAAACCTTTAGGTTGTGTCATGTACACTTCCTCCTTCAAGAATCCATTTAGGAAGGCGGTCTTGACATCCATTTGTCAAATTTCATAGTCGTGATATGCTGCTATAGCAAGCATGATCCTAATAGACTTGATCATGGCAACTGGTGAGAAAGTCTCATCATAGTCAACTCCTTGTCTTTGACGATATCCTTTCGCAACCAACCTATCTTTGTAGGTTTGAACGTTGCCATTTGCATCAGTGTTTCTTTTAAAGACCTATTTATTGCCGATAGGAACTATTCCTTGCGGTTTAGGAACCAAGGTCCATACCTTGTTTTGATGCATCGAATCTATTTCAGATTACATGGCTTCAAGCCATTTAGAGGAGTCAACATCCTTGACCGCCTCCTCATAGTTACTAGGTTCATCATCCTCGATGGTTTGTTGATTCTCAATCACAAGCCCATACCTCTCAGGTGGATAGATGACCCTAGTAGACCTACGGAGTTGTGTGTTTACTTCTCCGTTGGAGAACGTCGCCTACGGAGCAGACTCGGGTTCCTCAATCTGTTCTTGTGGTCCTTGAACTTCTTCAAGATCAATCTTACTCCCACTGGCTCCTTGAGAGATCAAATCCTTCTCAAGGAACTCAGCATTCTTGGACACAAACACCTTGTGTTCATCCATAGAGTAAAAGTAGTATCACTTAGTACCTTTGGGATACCCCACAAATAGACATTTAGTACTCTTAGCACTAAGCTTGTCTGATGCCAGCGCTTTGACATATGTTGGCGATCCCCATACCCTGAGGTAACTCAGGTTGGGTCTCTTACCATTTCATATCTCATATGGTGTGGTCTGAACAGATTTAGACGGTACCCTATTTAGAAGGTTTGTCGCTGTGTCTACGGAATATCCCCAAAACAATTTTGGAAGTTGATTCTCACTCATCATAGACCTGACCATGTCTAACAAGGTCTTGTTTCCTCCTTTCGGAGACACCATTTTGGTGTGGTGTGTAAGGTGCAGTAAACTGCGAGAGAATTCCATTTTCTCTCAGATAATCTGAAACTAATGGCTCAGATATTCACCACCTTGATCTGATCGCAATGTCTTAATCATCTTGCCACGTTGTTTCTCTACTTCATTCCTAAACTCTTTGAATTTTTCAAAAGCTTCGAATTTATATCTCATTAGGTACACGTACCCAAATCTCGATTTATCATCAGTAAAGGTAATGAAATAGGAGTATCCTCTTCTAGCCTCTATAGACGTTGGGCCACAAACATCATAGTGAATGAGTTCTAATAACTCACTAGCCCTATGACTCTCAAGCGCTTTGGGCTTGTGACGAGTCATTTTCCTAGCTAGACAAGATTCACATTTCCATAGGATTCCAAATCCATAGAATCTAGGTATCCATTTGCATGCATCCTAGACAATCTTGTTTCGTTTATATGCCCTAGTTTACATTGCCAAAGATAAGATTGATTATCTGTCCTAGGTTGTTTCACATCTACATTGAGCACTTCAGTTCCCATTCCCAAAACATATAAGCCATTTATTAAAGAAGCAGTACCAAAAATAATATCATTCGAAATGATAGAAAATGTACCATCCCTAATAGTGAAAGCAAAACCATCTTGTTCTAAACAAGAAATAGAAATAATGTTTCTAGAAATGCTATGAACATAAAGACAATTATTCAAATGCAATAAAAGGCCCGTAGGCAAAATGAGGTCGGTATCTCCAACAGCATAAGCAGCAACTCTTGCTCCATTACCAACGTGGAGGTCCACCTCGTTCTTCTCCAATCTTCTAGGGCTCCTAAGCACCTGCAACACATTGCAAATATGAGAACCACAACCGGTATTCAATACCCATGAAGTCGGATTAGCACAAGAATAATTTATCTCAATCATGTAAATACCTGAGGCAGAAGCATCACCATGCTTCTTGTCCTTCACACTCTTCAGGTAATCTGGACAATTCCTCTTCCAATGGCCTTTCTTGCCACAATGGAAGCACTCAGCATCGCTTTTGTCCTTGGATGCATTCTTACCCTTCTTTTTGCCTTTCTTCTTCTTGGGTTTTCCTTTGGGCTTAAGGGAGTTGCCTTTTGCAGGCTCCTTGCCCTTACCCTTGGCCTTTTTAGGCCCACCAATCAGAGGTGCTTGTGTCTTATCCTTCTTGATAGACACTTCAGCAGTTGTTAACATACTTAACAACTCTGGCAAGCTCACAAGCATCCCATGCATGTTGTAATTCATAATGAATTCACTGAAAGAAGGAGGAAGTAATGATAGAACTAAGTCAATTATTAATTCAGCATCCATTATGAAGCCTAGACCCTCTAGCTTCTCAATGAGCGTTATCATCTTTAGAACATGGAGGTTAAAAGACATGCCTTCAGTCATCTTGCATAGGAACAATTCCCTAAAGGACTCATACCTCTCATGCTTATCCTTCTTATCATACAACTCCTTGAGATGAAGGACAATGGAGGGGGCATCCATATGCTCGTGCTGTTTCTGCAGCTCGTGTGACATGGATGCCAGCATGATGCAACAACCCAACACATTATCATCCATGTGTTGCTTGTGGGCCTCGAATTCAAATTTCGCGAACCCATCTTCCCCTTCTTTAGGCGCAATAGGTAAAGCAGTGTCAAGGGTATAAGCAATTTTTTCGGCCCGCAGAACATTTCTGACGTTCCAATACCAGTCCATAAAATTAGGACCGGTTAATTTGTTCGTATCGAGTATTGAGCACAGTGACAGTGGATTAGTCATACTAAAAACTGAAAAAATGTAAAGATAGATTAATTAATATATATTGTCGTGTAATAAGAGCAAATTATTAAATATATGCCCCTCCCACTATTTTATCTAAGTCAACGACCCTTAAACTTTTGACTTAGGGTTGTTCTACTTTTAGATTTTACCTTAGTGGAATTTTAAGAGTGTAATTAATTATTTTAACCCTCGTCTGAGACCGCAAGATTAAATTAAATAATTGGTTGATATTTATCAACAATATCTCATACCCTCTCTTAACATTAGGTTGACAACTCCTTGTCACTTACTGGTGTATCTCATGCAACCAACCTAGCACTATTACCCTAAGCACATGAGCCCGGCTGAGCCTGCAACTCATGTTCTCAGTTAAGCATTAACCAGCACCCTAAGTGTCTAACACTTATAATACTATTCTTACTCAACGAAACAGTGGGTCCCAACTGAGCTGTGGAGCACCACTATTTAGAGGAGGTTTGAGTAATATTGGTGGTGGGAGGTAATCATGCACTAAATAATTAATTCCTTTAAGGGTTCCTTTTATTTAGGGTTTACTAAGTCTCATCAAACGCATATGTATTATTATCATGCTAGTCGTAACCTATGTCAAACATCTATCGGATTACACTAGTCGTAATTGGACGTGCACGATAATACATACAAACACGATTTGTCCAATTCAGGCATACTAGTCGTTTAAAAACATAAAAGCATACATCCGTGATAAACTATCTCATGCATACTAGTCATTTAAAAACATACAAGCATATAAAATAATTTTATTTGAGACGGTCATGGTGCTCGTGCATTCGTCCATCTTGCTTCTTAAGCCACGGCTCCTTGTCGTCTAAACGCCACTAGCCTAATTCTCTAATTACAAAATAATTAAAAAAACTCCAAAAACATCTTTAGAGGGACAAATGAATATACAAAATTTAAAATTCAATTTTATACCTTTAATTTAAAATTAAAAAAAATTTGAAATTCAAATCCGGGCACCATGACTATCCCCTTCCAATTTGCACCTGAAAAGTCAAACAACTTGCAAGCACAAAATATCAAATATTACAAAACATGTTCATCCACACGTCTTAACATTTTAACAATCAAAATATCATTACAAGAATCATGATTCAAATTTTCTTAATTTTTCTCTTAATTGCCGAATTATATAACAATTAATATAATTCAAATTTTGATGACTCTTTCTCAAAGAACATAAAATTAAACCACGCATGCAGACATCACACCTTGTATGGCCGAATCATATATGCATATATATGATAAATTTTATCAAAAAAATTTCATGCTATTCTCATGGAACAATTCATAGAGAAAAATAAGAAAACAATCAAGGTACTCGAAGTACCCCTCATGGCTGAATCATCCCTTTCAAAAAGGTGTTTCTTTTCAAAACTTTCACAAAGAAAAAGAAACAAAACCATGAACACATATAGATATATGAACATAGCAATCACATTAACATGTTCATAAAATAAAAAATTTAACAATTTAAAGCATTGTAATTCAAAATCCATATGCTAAGATTCAAGCTTTAATTCTTTAAAGAACTTTTGACCGTAAAGAACAAGTTTTTACAAACAAAGTACCATCACCCGTCGATGGTAAAGCAACCGGGCTCTGATACCACTTGAAAGAAAATGGCCTTGAAGGCCGATGGCATGTGAGGATGAAAACAAAAAAATTTCAAAGCAGAATCACACATGCTAATCAAGATACATGCTTTAAGACAGTATGATGTACCTTGTCGTGATTCAAAACTCCAAGATGATTAGTGTTAGGTTTGAAGGTTCAAACCCTCTAACGTTGATCCACACCACCCTACGTCAAGATGCAAGAACCCTTCTTGAAAAGCCACCAATCGAACACCACAAGGAAGGCACTTTAGGCGTCCCAATAGGAGAAGAAGTAGTCAAGGTTAATATATTTAGATGAGTGAATTTTTCAGCATGAAAAACTCACAAAGTGGCGCAAGGATTCTATGAGAAAAGGCCAGGTAATTTTCGAAAAACCCTAAAGAGAACCTCACAAAAGGAAGCACACTTGGAGATGAGAGAATGATTGAATTGAATCAAATTTTTCTCCCAAAAATCTGACCTATGTAGCGCCCAATGGTGGAGGAATAAGTGGAGTTGTTGCAACTCAAATCTAGCCAACAACCTCCTATCATATCCTCATGAGACTAAGTCTATACCTAGTCAAAAATCTGACTTAATAACCATCATATGGCTAGCCATATGGTGCGCCCTTATTCAGCCCAAAAAGAGTCCAAATACATTGAGTAGTTGCATTCAAATTTGAACCAACTCACTCACTTATTCTCTAAACCAACCAAATCTGATCGGAGCTTATTTGGTTGATCATATGACCATCATTAGACCCCAAAATCAGCGCCCCAAATCAGCCTTGGATGATGCCCAAAGATCTCCTCTTGATACTTGGGATTTGTTCCAACAAGATCTTATCTTATCTTTTTGTTATGAAACAAGTTTTCATAGCCAATTCAAATTCGAATTCATACAATTAAATTCAAACGTTCAAACATTTAAATTCAAAATTCAAATTCTAAATTTAAATATTTGATAATTAATTTAACTAATTACATTAATTAATAATGTCTTGGACCATCCAAGCCCATTACTTGTACCATGCGCCCTTTCCCTCTTAGGTGGGCTTCCAAACTTCTTCTTGGGCTAACAACCTTTATTAGGCCCAATACCTATAATGCTATATTCATCAAGACAATAAGGTGTTAGTGTGTGACCCATTAGGCCCAACATAGCCACTGACATAAATGGGCTTGGGCCCAACAAGCCCACAACCCATTTAATGACAACACAGAGCACTAGCAATGTTGTGTTGCCCCAGAGCTAGTTAGGTTAATGACATGATCATCCTATTACATATATTTGGTTACCGTATATATTTCCTTTCGTCTCGGTTACCTTCCCTTTAAACCTAGGGTGAGGAAATGTATCAACCCTTGCGGTTTAGGGTAAGCTTTAATTTGAAATAGGGAATCTTCAATTTACTGACTCTAAAGGCAGATCATATCATAATCTCTTTTACTATGCATAGATTTCTGAGTCCTGTAAATGTCATCCTAATTTCTCTGATTTACAAATAACCTAATCCCTTACAGAGATTTGACGAATTCCTTCAGCTTATCACCCTAGGCCTGTGCTCTTTCAGGACATGTCCAAAAGTATACCTATGAGTCTCCATGTTTCAGGCAGACGGGGTATACAATCAAAACATGCCTTCTTGAACACAGTCTAGGTGACAACTTATGGTCTAAGGAAAGACATACCCAAATATTAAGAGACTGCTCTAATGATACTTTTGTAAGATTTCGTGGGTCTGTTCAGTGCGAGTTATACCCTTATAGGTCCATATTGCGTAAATTCAGCAAGTGCATCGATCGTACCAAGTAATAAAATAGTGAGTAGAGATCGTCTTTACGAGGATTGAGGCACCAAATTTATTTTAACTATTTCTTTCTTATTGGATGAACAAAAGTTAGTTTTGAGAGTAATTGTGTTTGTGAAATTGTGAACTATTCAAGACTTGTGAACAATTCAGAGAATGATTTGAAAACTTAGAATAAAAGGTTGAGATTTGAGAAAAATATTTAAAAAGCTATTGCAGTAAAGGAAGCCAACACCTTTTCGATCCCCACCTTGTAATATTAACTAACATTTACATTTAATTACCCAATTGATCAAACAATTCACCATCTATTAATTAATTAGTTAAGCCCTAATCCCTTAGTGATCTTAACTTTATTAACCCTATTAGAATCCTAATCCCTTAGAAATCCTTTTTCAAGTTAATCCTTTAACCCAGTGAATTTTCCACGTTTGCAGTTCATGTAGCCTATCCCTAGTGCATACATGAACTGTTATTTTACCCTTTGTCAGGAACTAGAATCACAATATTCCTATTGAAAACCCTAACCCTCGCAATCCTAATGTAGTGATTAATTCTAAAAGAATTATAGATGAAGAACAGGATAAAATAAATACAATTGAAATAATTAAATATAAAATCAACCAAACTACAAGGGGTTCACATCAAGGGTTGTGACCCTTACCACAATAATAAAAACTTGCCAGACATATTCATGTCTGACAATTCAAAATATTCAAAAGAATTCATAAAACAAAAGAATAACCGGAAGAATTGAGAAGAAGAAATCTTGATCTTCTGTCACCGAAAGCTTGCTCCGATTCCTGTTGCTCGCAATTTCTCCCGTGCAAAAGTTATTTTCTCTTGAGGTCTGAGTCTCTATTTATAGAATCTTTGACCATGTGTAGAATCTTGACCGAATCCTTATCGAAATCTCAGTGCAATCTTGTCTCTGATTTAAAAGGGATTTAATGCTGATTGACGCACCTCCCACGCCACTAGCGTGGGATTTTTGTTAAGAATCCCGGAGCTCCACACAACTAGCGTGGTTACCACGCTTCAAGCGTGGACTGCTTGAGAGTCTGGCGCTACTAGCGTCAATTCCACGCTAGTAGTGTGGTAGCTTCTGCCTGTTTTTTATCTCTGGCGCTACTAGCGTGAGTCCCACGCTAGTAGCGTGGATGCCTCTGTCTGAAATTGTCTTCTCACGCTTACAGCGTCATACCCACGCTCTCAGCGTGGGCCTTCAGTTTAGCAATTTCCTTTTTAGCTCTAGTTTGTCTATTTTTTCTACGAAATCAACACAAAATCAATATGCAATCTCTGATTGAGATTTTAACAGATTATCAGTAATATTTGCCCTTTTTGCTTAAGATTAATCAACATTCTTTCTCTTTTTGTCTTAGATTTCCCTATATGTTGAATGCATGTCAGTCCATCCACGACTTTAGCTAAGACATCTCCATATCTGTAGCTCATGAGGTCTTTACCTTGTATCCAAATACAAGTACATAAGTCGTGCTAGTCTTACCCGAGATTATTGATCCCCATTCTCAGTGTCGCTAGACTAGGAACATAAAATTAGGAATAAACATCTGGTATCCTTAAATCCTCATGATCGTGATCTCATCACAGATACTCAAGAGATACCTATTTTTGTTCCAAGGGGTTTATCCAGTTACTCATATAATATATTAACAATAATATTGAGACGAAATATGAAACAGGATAAAGAGTGCTTATTATTTATTTGCGACAATATAAAAAGGTCCACATATGTCCTAATCTAATCAAAAGATTGTCTTTAGGACATCCATATACTAACACTATTACCATCCTTTTTTGTTTTCATTCATTGACTTAGTTTGGAGTCATCTTATTATATCGAATAGCTCATGTTGACATTTCAAACATTTTTTCAGTTCGCACTATATACTTCATGTGTCTTGAATATGTGACAAATTGTCTCTTTTGTTGATGTTAAATCCAGCACATATTCAAATTCAAATTTCAGAAATTTGACTTCTAGTTTCGCTCGCTACAGCAGTCAAATTTAGTGGAACCTTTGTCCAAGAATCGTTACAACTCTGTTAGAACTGTTTCATCATCAAATAGAACGTCTCCCCAAGATACTTTGTTGCAAGTATACCTTTTTCTCCACGCATTGATTTTAAAACAATGTTAAATTATTCCATTAACCTCATAGTTTGACTAAATTTTTAAAGGAAAATATGTCTTTTCAGCCGCTGTAAAGACACTATTTCGTGCAGCAGTCATATGTTTTTCAGGATACGGTTCTGTATTTTGAAAAGCATGTGTCGGTTACAAATAGCTACTATGCAACAACAAGAGATTAAGGGTGTGCATGACAACCATTTTGTTCCCAGACATTGTTTCTGAAAAGAAACAATTCTTTTCTATTTCTGTGCCTTGGAACAGTTTCTGAGAAAAAAAATGTGTTTGATAGCATGTTTTATTTTTATTTCGAGAATAAGAATTGTGTTTGATAACACAAAGAATAATAGAATAAAAAAGTATTCCTATTAAGCATAAAATTTTTTCGGATCATCACTTTCCTTTTTATATGATGGAGGTGGCGGCGGCGGCGATGGTAATGGTAGCGGTTGTAGTAGTGGCGTCGTGGTGGTTTAGGTGATGGTATGGTGGTGGCAGCGGTGGCAGTAATGGTGACGATGGTGGTAGTGGTGGTGACGGTAGTGGCTACGACGATGATGATGGTGATGGTGGCGGTGGTCGTAGTGATAATGGTGGTGACAGTGATGGTAGTGGTGATGGTGACAGTGACGTAGAGGTGGCAATGGTGATAACATCGATGGTGGTGATAATGGTGGCAGTAGTGGTGGTGGTGGTGATGACATAGTGGTTGTGGCGATGACGGCGGTAGTGGTGGTGACGGTAGTGGTTGTGACAATGGTGGTGATGATGACATGATGGTGGCGGTGGCGGTGGTGATAGTAGTGGCTGCGGCGATGGTGTAGTGGTGGCGTCATGGTGGCAGTGGTGGTGGCAGTGGCTACGATGATGGTGGTGGTGATTGGGGATGGTTGTAGTGATAATGGTGGTGATTGTGATAGTAATGGTGGTGGTGTTAATGATGGTGATGATGGCTGTGATGTAGAGGCAGCGGTGGTGACAGCAGTGGCCGCAACGATGGTTGTGATAATGGTGGTGATGGTGTTGGTGGCAGTAGTGGTGGTGATGGTGATGACTTGGTGATGGTGGCGGCGATGGTGTAATGGTGGTAACGGTGGCATAGCGACGGCGACGACAACGGTAGTGGCGGTGGTTGTGACGACAGTGGCTGCGACAATGGTGATGATGATGACATGGTGATGGCGGTGGCGGAGGTAGTAGTAATGATGGTGGCGGTGGCAGCGATGGTAGTGGTGGTAGTGACAGCAGTGGCTGCGACGAAGGTGATGGTGATGAAATGGTAGTGGTGGCGGCGGTGGTGTAGTGGTGGCGGTAATGGTGGCGGTGGCAGCGATGGCGTTAGTAGTGGTGGCGTCGTGGTGGTGGCGGCAGTGGCTACGATGATGGTGGTAGTGATAATGGTGATGACAGTGATGGTGGTGGTGGTGACATGGAGGTGGTGGTGGTGGTACGACGATAGTGGCGGTGGTCGTGTCGGGATGGTGGTGGCTGTGGTGATAATAGTAGTGGTGGAGAGTAATTGTGAGAGATAAGTGTTTCTCATTTTGTGCCCGGGAACAAAAAAAAAATTTGATTTTTTTTTTTCTGTTCCCCAGCACAAAAATTAAACCGGTTCATCCTGAGAACAAAATAATAAACCGATTTTATCAAACGAGTTTTCTATCCATTTCTGTTCCCGGAAGCAGAGATTAAGAAAAATTTGATTCTAGAAAAATTGTCATGCACACTCTAATTGAACCCATTTTTAAATATATCTTTATAGTTTAAAAGTTTATTATTAGGTTCTCGTATTTTAAAAACAATTATGAGTAGATCCTTACAATTTAGCAGAGTTTTCAATTAAGTCCATATTAAATATAAAATTTTACAACTAAGTCCTAAAATATGAACCAGCAACATATAATGACCTGTATTATTTATTTAAATTCAGAAAAAATTAAATTTTGAATAATAAATTCACTTATCCAATCAATTTCAACTTTTTGGGAAATTTTCATAATTTATCTTTGCTCCGTTTTCTCCTTCCTCTCATCTAAAGGTGGGTATAATTCGATCCAAATCGATTTTTTTTTTTTTCTGAATCAAATCAATTGGTTTAAATAGATTCGGTTCAAAGATTCAAAAACCCATTTATTTTTTGGTTTAAATAGATTCTCTTCCCTACGTTTATTTTTCCCAAACATATTTGGAACCAACTTATGATCATCAAAATCAGTTTATGATTTATATCTGGTTCCGAACCAGTTTAAAATTGTTCGGATATGCAAATCAGTTCTACATAAATTTTGAACCGGTTGTGACGATTTGAGTTAAAACAAATCAGTTTGATTCTTCTGATTTTCCAAACCAGTATTATTTAATTTTTAAACTGTCTTATAAAACTAATGCAAGTCTCAAAATTAGTTTAGAAAAATTCACTTCAATTGGATTTAATTCAGTTGACTTGCATAGCGCCGCTACTCCTATCTCTCAACCGAACTTTCAATAGCAATGTGATCACGGGAAAAAATCGTTGGCTAGTTTTGGAAATGTTTCTTAAAATGCATTAAAAAATCATAAGTACTAGACTGGAAAGAAGGCTCGAAAAAATCATCGCCAACCATTTAAAAAAAAAAAAAAAAAACCAAAATGTTATCTGAAGGAGATGGGGGCTTAAAGACCCAACTACAAAGACATATCTCTAATTTATAATGCTTAGCTACCCAATTAGCCGTTGGCATTTCTATTCATCCACACCACTCATGGGGTATTGTTATTATCCAGTTTTATTAGCATATATGGAGTTTATTTTAGTAGCTCAGTAGTTGTTGTAGTGGGCTCTATGTATGTACATATTGTAATGGGCCTTATGGGCCCTGACTGTAGTAATATAATCCTAAGTGAGCTTACTGTAGCTTTGGTGTACAGGATACGTGTCTCTAGTTTGTTACAACAGATCAACAGTTGTGTAATAGCTTTATATACAGGACAACACATTGCATGTACTGACTTTTAATCAGAATAGAAAATACACATTCACATTCAGATCTTTCTCTCTTTCTCTTCCTTTCTCTCTCTCACTTTCACTTTCTATCATTTTCTCTGATGGTATCAGAGCTCTCTTTGAGGGCCTGATACAAAGATCTTTCACCATGTCTTCCGCGTCGTCAACACAGCCAAGTCGCGATGCATCAACGCACAACTGTGATGCATCAACAGATAACAAACCTCCGTCATTGTTCAATCATCAGATCTGTGTAAAGCTCACTGAAACGAACTATTTACTTTGGAATCAAATAGTAGATCCGGTGATAACCTCTCATCAGCTTCACTCTTTTCTTGTTAATCCTAAAATTCCGCTTCAGTACCTGTCAGAACAAGATCGTATTGGAGGCATAGTGAATGCTGAATATACAACATGGTTACGTTAAGATCAGATGTTGTTATCGTGTCTATTTTCAACGATTTCAGAAGATGTAGCAAATGAAATTGTTGGAGTTCAGTATGCACATGAGGCCTGGGAGAAAATACATAAATTCTTCCATGGTATGATGAAATCCAAGTCAAGACAACTCAGATCTGAACTTCGCACCATCAAGAAAGGTGGAAGATCAGTTTCTGAGTATCTCAAACGCATCAAATCCCTATGTGATGAGCTTAAAGCAATCAGAAATCCTTGTTCAATAGAGGAGCAAACTGAAATCATTCTGGATGGCCTACCAGCAGAGTTTAATGCCTTTGTAGCCTCAGTGAGAGCAAGAGAAAATCCTTACTCTGTTGATGATTTAAGAGTTGAGCTTTTGTCACATGAAATGATGTTAATGAAGCAGAATGAGGCTCTATTGTCAGAATCAATGTCTGTTAATGTAGCACAAAAATCCTTTCAAGTCAATAATCAGAAAGATGCATCTATGAACAGATCTGCACTTGCTGAAGTTGATCTCAACCAGAACCAAACCACAAGCATTCAGAATGACTATAGCTCAAATTTAAGAGGAAGAGGCAGAGGAAGAAGTTTTGGCCGAAATTTTAGAGGAAGAGGTCCTGGAGGAAGAAATGTTCAATGTCAACTTTGTTACAAGTTTGGTCATCAAGTACAAAGTTGCTGGTATAGATTTGATGACAGCTTTGTTCCTATAATTCCTCCACCTGAAGAACCTCAATATTTCACTTCTTCCCTTCTAGTTCACTTTCAGAGGTCATTTCAGTATGTTAGACCTCAGATCAATCCACCACAAGCAATGCTAACCACTGTTCAAACACAGAATTCGATTCAGCCACATTTCAATCCTCAGATTAATGCTACCTCTCTAACTCATCAAGGCCAAGGTCTTCTTCCAACACCACCAACCGTTCAAGCACTGGAGTGGTATCCAGATTCAGGAGCCACTCATCATGTCACGGACAATCCTAATAATCTTTTGCAAAGCACTCAATTATCTGGTGCTGATCAAATTTTCTTAGGAAATGGTCAAGGTTTGCAAGTCAAAGCCACTGGTTCTTCCTTCTTTTCTTCACCTTTGAAACCACACACTAATTTACATCTTCGCAATTTACTTCTTGTGCCTTCTATAACCAAAAATTTGGTCAGTGTGAGTCAGTTTGCTCGTGACAATGGATTTTATTTTGAATTTCACCCGTCTACTTGTTGTGTTAAATCCCAGGTATCTCATGAAGTCCTTGTAGAAGGTACACTGGGAACAGATGGCTTATATCGCTTCAGTGGTCTTCAACTTTCCCATTGTCCAAGTCAGCAGCTTGCACTAGACTCTAGCTCTAGTAATTCTGTCTTACTTTGTAATTCTGATCTTTCTAGCTCTAGTTCTACTTCATGTACTGGCTCCACTCCAACTTGTATATAGAATAGTCCTTCTGATTCTCAGAAACCTGTAGTTTCCAATTACATGTACTCCTTGTGGCATTGTCGCCTAGGTCATCCTCATAGTGAGGCTCTGAAAATTGTACTAAACTCTTGTAAGCTTCCTATTCCTAATAAAACTGACTTGGATTTCTGTTTTGCTTGTTGTTTAGGTAAATCACACAGACTTCACTCTCCTTCTTCTAGTAAGACATATGATAAACCTTTTGATCTAATTTATAGTGATCTTTGGGGTTCATCTCCCATCAAATCCACCATGGGTTTCACCTATTATATTTCCTTTGTGGATGCCAACACCAGATTTACTTGGATTTATCCATTAAAACTAAAATCAGAAGCCCTGCAAGTCTTCACACACTTTCAGGCCCTTGTCCTAAACCAATTTCAATCTACCATCAAGGCTCTCCAAACAGATTGGGGAGGAGAGTACCGTACATTTCAACAACTTCTAAAACAGCAAGGAATCACTCACAGAATTACTTGCCCACATACCCATCATCAAAATGGGGTAGTTGAAAGAAAACACAGGCACATTGTAGAGACTGGATTAACCCTTCTTGCTCATGCCTCTCTCCCAATGAAATTTTGGGATCATGCTTTTATTTCTGCTGTGTACTTAATAAATTGTCTTCCTACAGCAGCTATGAACTTTGAAGTTCCCTTCACAAAGTTAAACAAGACACCTCCTGACTATAAATTCCTCAAAGTGTTTGGGTGTGCATGCTTCCCCTTTTTAAGACCCTATAATCAGCATAAATTTGACTTTCGAAGCAGTGAATGCATATTTCTTGGATACTCACCTAATCACAAAGGTTACCAGTGTCTCAGCTCCAGTGGCAGAATTTTCATTTCCAAGGATGTCCTTTTTAATGAAACCAAGTTTCCCTACTCCTCTTGGTTTGATTCAAAGCTTACAACAACATTACCCACCAATTCCTTCTCTGTGTCCAGCTTCATTCCTATAGTTGAATCATATAAAGCTTCTAACACTGATTCTACCATTATCTCTAATGCTAGTTCTGCTGCAGATACTACCTCCCAGAATATTGTTCAGCAAACTGACTCAACTGACTCACTCATTCAGTCACCAGTGTCTCCAGACTTGAATACAACCCCTGCACACTCCCCTGGTCAGTCATCAGCATCTCAAGCCTCACTTGCAGCCTCTACTTCTCCTTCAAGTGCTTCATCCTCCTCTTCCATTAGTTCAGGTTCTGAATACATCCCTTCAGGTTCTAATGTCTTAATTTCTCCTCCCACTCGTTCTATTCTCACACGCTCTAAAACTGCCATGAGACCTCAAGTTTTTCTTACTTCTCTTGAACCAAATTCTGTCAAGCAAGCCTTAACCAGCCCCAATTGGCTCCCTGCCATGCAAGCAGAATTCACTGCTCTTCTCAATAATTCTACATGGACCTTAGTTTCTCTACCCCCAAACCGAAAAGCCATAGGCTGCAAGTGGGTATTTAGAGTGAAGGAAAATCCAGATGGTACTATCAACAAATACAAAGCTAGGTTGGTGGCAAAAGGGTTTCATCAATAAGAAGGTTTTGATTATAATGAAACCTTTTCCCCGGTTGTTAAACCAATTACTATTCGAACCATTCTCACTATTGCTATCTCTTTTGGCTGGCCCATTAAGCAATTAGATGTAAATAATGCCTTCCTAAATAGCATTCTTGAGGAAGAAGTGTACATGAAACAACCTCCAGGCTTTGAATCTTCTCACAAATCTCTTGTATGCAGGTTACATAAAGCTCTTTATGGCTTAAAACAGGCTCCAAGAGCTTGGTTTGACAGACTAAGAGGGGACTTACTGCAGCTGGGTTTTTTAGCAAGCAAATGTGACCCCTCTTTGTTCATTTACAGAGGACAGTCTCAGTGTGTGTTTTTACTGATTTATGTGGATGATTTTATCATCATTGGTGGTGATTCTCTGTTTATTCAGTCTCTTATCCAACAGTTGCACTGTTATTTTGCACTTAAAGATATTGGAGATTTAGATTACTTTCTTGGCATAGAAGTGAAGAAAGCTTCTTCAGGTGCCTTGTTGCTTTCCCAATCCAAATACATTCGTGATCTGCTTCACAAGGCTAAGATGGCTGAAGCAAAAGACATCTCCACTCCTCTTCTTTCAGGGTGCAAACTCTCTAAGCATGGCTCCAATTACTTCTCAGATCCCTCTTTCTATCGATCAATTGTTGGGGCTCTGCAATATGCTACTCTCACTAGACCAGAAATCAGTTATGTTGTTAACAAGGCTTGTCAATTTATAAGCCAACCTCTTGAAGAGCATTGGACTGCTGTCAAACGCATTCTTCGTTATCTAAAAGGCAACTTGTATCATGGAATGGTTCTTAAACCATCTAATCCCAGCCAGCTGTTCTCAGTTACTGCATTTTGTGATGCAGATTGGGCTAGTGACCCTGATGATCGTCGTTCAACTTCGGGAGCTTGTGTATTCTTTGGTTCCAATTTAATATCTTGGTGGTCCAAAAAGCAACACCTTGTTGCTCGATCAAGCACAGAAGCAGAATACCGCAGCCTTGCTCTTGCCACTGCTGAAGTCCTCTGGCTCAAATCTTTACTTCAAGAACTGAATATTCAGTTTTACACTCCACATATATATTGTGATAATATGAGCACTGTAGCTTTATCACACAATCCAGTCCTACATGCAAGAACCAAACATATGGAATTGGACATTTTCTTTGTTCGTGAACGAGTTCTTGCTAAAGACGTTGTTGTCTTCCATGTTCCAGCTCTGGATCAGATAGCTGACACCCTTACCAAGAGTTTATCAGCATCTCGTTTTGCTTCTTTGAGAGACAAACTCACGGTTGTGGACATACATCTATTTCTCCACCACCCCTGAGTTTGAGGGGGGCTATTAGCATATATGGAGTTTATTTTAGTAGCTCAGTAGTTGTTGTAGTGGGCTCTATGTATGTACATATTGTAATGGGCCTTATGGGCCCTTTAGGAAATATGATTGTTGATAAAATCTGATGAAAGTAAGTCATTTTGGGGAAACGTGCCAACGGCGCGTGCAATAGCTTATACAGTGTTTTCTCCGAACGAATGGAGGACTCTGAATTCATCTGATCAAGCATAATTAAAGGAAAATATTTAATGTTAAAAAGTAGAGTTTCTAAACAGGTCTTGAAATTACGGACGTTTAGTGAGAGTTCCGACGCGTTTTGAATCGCGTGAGGTGGCGTGGGACCCACCCCACTTAAAATTCACTTAAGACACATCATCACTACACTATTCATCACCTCCTTCACTCCCCTTCAGCCTTGAAACCCGCAGCCCTTTTTCTCCCATGGAAAATTTCACTTCAAATTTTAATTTCTCCATAACTCCATCATTTCTTAACCAAATCAAGTGATTCTTGAGTTGAAATTTGTTGGAAAACACCTTCTAAACACATTGGCACTAGTGGCAAGCCTTGAATCCAGCTATATTTTGCGAAAATCCCTCCTCAAGGCCGCGGCTCATAGTTGGAGATTTGTGTTCATGGAGCTTCTAAGTGCTCCAATGGTGGAGTATGTTTAGGAGGAGCCTTGTACCTTCCATTTGGGTGAGTGTTCTTGCATTTTAAACGGTTGATTGTGATGAATTGATTTTGTGACCTAAAGCTTTGATTGTATGATGTGTTGTGTTAGAGAGCTCAATTTGAAAATGTGTATTAGATGATAATGTGTTAGAATGATGTATTAGAGCTAGAAATGCGATGAAATTTATTGGTGAAAATTGATGAATTTAACTTAGAAAAATTTGATGATCATGATTTTGGACTTGTGAATTTTGGTGTTGAAACTTGTTTGATGAATTGTGGAATGATGGTATGATGATATAATAGGTTGTGTGAAGGTTGGAGTGATTAAAATTGAATGGAAATTCCTTGGAATGTCATAGGGCAAGATTCGAACCTTTGAGGAAAAATGAGTGAATTGATGTTGAAAAATGATTTGGATGATGATTTGTGTAGTAATATGGTACTTAGATGGGTTGTGTTATGGTTGGAAAGTGTTTGAATCAATGGGAAAAGTGAATTGTGTTTAGAGACCTAAATGAGCCTAAAGTGAAATATTTCGCAAAACGATGCGTAAATGTCGTAAAACGGAAAAGCGACGATTGAACTAGCCTCTAAGCAACCTAAGCAAGTGTTATAAAATGAGAAAGAAAATTTAGAAAAATAAATCCCCAAATAACACCTATATGGCCGAACCTCCAAGGAGAAAAGGGAAGATTTTGCGGTTTTCGCGTTCTGATGTAATTCGACGCGAAAATGACGAAACGGCACTTGAATTGGGCTATTGACGACCTAATGAGGTGTAACAAAATGAGAAAGATAATTTAGAAAAATAAATATCAATTTAACACTTGAATGGCCGAACCATCAAGGGAGGATGGGGAGGATTTTGTGATTTTGTGTTTTGATGCTATTTGACGCGTACTGATGGATGTACGTCATTGATGCTTGTGAAAACAATATTTAAGGTAACCTCTTGGTACTGGGGCTTGTTCCCCTTTTCTGTTCCACCTTGCCAGTTGATGGCAACGGTAAGAAGTGTGTATGAGTAGTATAGAACACATGAGCATGCATGCATTATTGCTATGAGTACTTATGTACCGAGTCTCTGGCCAGTAGACCAACTTCTTAGCCTTTAGGCAGTTTCGGACTTCCGCTGGATAGGTCTCCGAGAGGGAGTTTCAGTTGACCGTGGGTCATGGTGTGTGATTCGGGTAGGAGCACACTTGGAATGTCTTTGGTGTTTTGGATGGTTCGGGCATCATGGTTGTGGTTTTTTGAACGCACCTTGGATGATACCCATAGGCTTATATATGCCCAGGGCGTACCTGGAATTGGGGTTACCATCCCGTATCATCGTAGTTTGTATCTCTATATCCCCCTTTCTCTAAAACCCTTGCTATATCTCGTTTTAAAAATTGGTTGTTGTATTCTATTCATATGCATCGAAGTGAACCATTGGGCAGAGTTTTCTCCAGAACCTCTGGGTTACTGAGATATATTCGTATATCTCACCAAGTCTCGTGGCATTTATTTCAGGAGGTAGCAGTGGAGCGGGAGCAGTGGGCAAGAGGCCCGCAGAGTGATTCAGTGGAGTTTTAGCCTTTTTGCATTTTGTTGGCCATGTGGTCTAGGCTAGACTTAGGGCATGAACATCTCATTTGTATTTTAGTAGGAGCTTCATTAGCGTCTTGTTCATGTCATTTTGCCTAAGTCTAGTGGTCATGCCATGTAGTTTATTTACCATTTGTATTATGTTGTAATATTGGAAGATTATAATTAAGTTTCATTTGGAGTTGTAAGTTGTAAAGCAATATTGTAATCGTATTTGATGCATGTCTATTTATGATGGAAGGGCCTTAGGCCTATTTTAGGTTATGATGATATGTATGATGAAAATATGCATGAAAAAGGTGTTAGTGATTGCAACTACTTAAAAGTGATTAATATGAGCTATACGGTTAATAATTATACACTGGATTGGGTTGTAAGTGCCCCAAGGCGTTGTTGGTCCTTGTGTGTGCCACCCATTGGATTATTACTGTATTATCATGTGATTATTAGGTACATTTGAGACTTAAATGATCTTTTACAAATTTGGGATTATTGGAAAAACAAAGGAAACTCTAGCGAATTTTCTGTAGAATTGGCAGATTTTAGGCGAACTTCGGGAGATTATATCTCCCTCCATAGAGGTCCAATAGGGACGTTCCATACGTCATTTTGAAGGTTGAGATGTACTCTATCTTGTGTCAAAAATTGGGAAAACTCTGGGTTGATCTTCGGCCTGAAAAAAATGGAGAAACGCGGACTGCTCATGTGCCACTGTATCTGAGACAGTTCTGGACCTGATTTGGGAAATTAATTCCCGCTTCATTTCTCTGTCAAATTATGCGTATGATATATCAAAATGAAGTTTGAGATGTCTAGTTTGTAGGATAAAAATTTGAGAGCAAATGGATGATTGGATTGAGTGAAGTAATTCGAGTAATGTGAGTGGTTTGGAGCTGTTTTTGGGGTTGGTTGGCTGGCTATTTGCTTATCCAACTTCAAACGGCGAAAACCGGAGCAAATGAGCTCCGAATTGAGCGTGTGATAGCTTGTTGAAAAGGAAATTAAGTGAGACAAAGATATAATCTGAAAAGGAGGTATGGTTGTGAGCGGTGTGTTCGCAGAAAATTGATGAGTGAATCATGTTCGAAAAGGTAAAAACGTAAAGTTTGGTAATTGGCTAAGTGGGTTTATGGGAATCCCTTAGTAACTTATAATAAGTAAAGTAAGTTATAAAAATAGTTTAAATAAGTCTTCCGCAAGAGTTTACGGTTACGGTCACAACTTTTAATTATTACGCTTTTTATGTTTCAAATGCTCGCGTAATAATCGGAAAAAGTTTATTCGCATTTATATAAAAGAATTGTTGTGATTGTAACTGCGCTTAATATCATAATTAATGTTAGCAATACCGATGTACAACGGGCTGTTACATTTTATGGTATCAGAGCAGTTTTGTTAGGGAACTCTGATAATGTATAGTTGTGTTGTGTGTTGCATAGTTGTATGTAGATTCTTATCGATTACTACATATGTGATTCCTTAGTGTGGGTCTGATCAACTCATTCCTTTGTGTTACATGCGTAGTCATCGTAAGAAGCTTGCGTGGCAACCTTGGAGCACCGAATGTAAGTCCTTAGCCTGATGTTGTGGATGCAGTGTTGACTGTTTCATGGACAAAAAATGGCAGTAAGTAAAATATGAATATTAGAGGACTTAAGGGAAAACAGACTTAAATATTTTGTCTGACTTTTGATGAAAGTTAAAAAGATTGTATTATAAGTAAAAGTTGTAACCAAACCTATGATATGTACGGTATTGCATAGGTGAACCTTGTAATACTATGAATAATAAATATATATAATTGAGATGAGTCTATAGTATGAAGATGACATCGGTGAAACTTCCGAATAAATGTGTATTATAGTATGTACAAGTGGACTTGGTGAATAAACTTCATCAAGATGAGATATTTAGAACCTGAGGAATTATTGAGAAATGAGAACAGATATGCGTGAGTATGAGTTAAGTATGTTATGTTTGATTAGGAGTTATAAGTCCCCGATAGATGGTGTACACTCGAATGAACTGGATGGTTAATATAGAGAAACCAATGGAATGTTTGATATCAGATCCTAAGGGGTTGGAAATTTAAAAATTTGTCATGTTAGTGAAGTGTTAAATTGAGAGATATTGAAATATGGCATTGAAATCCATCAGGAGTTAGTACTGGGTAAACATAGATGAGATGAAATAATTATGAAGTATGAGTAGAAGGAAGAAATTGAGAAAATCGCCATGGATGGCATAAGGTAAATGTACTATGAAGGCACTAATGTGGTTAATGAACGTTGATTCAAATTGAAAGACTTATCAGTGATAAATGAATAATACGGTTGAAATGTATAGTCATGTGTAAGACGATAATGAGAATTGTAAAGAAACTATGATCTTGTGGCCTATATATTGATACTACTAATAGTGGTGTGCTTGTGAAATCGTTGGTATTTAATATGGATTGATAGACTGTGTGGAGGTATTTTCAATGTAAGGAATATTCTACAACCACCAAGGGTGGAAGTGATTAGGAAAATTGATGGGTTGCTTTATAATATTGAGTATAGGTTTATGTGAGCTGTATCAGACAATGGATTAGAACAGAGACGACATTTTATGAGTGATTGTTGTACTATCACAAAGTGAGGGAGTATGATCGGAGAAAGAGCTAATGTGCAGCCTAAGGTGAAATCATGTGATTACTGTATGAACTAGGTTGCAATAAAGTGTGAAATTAAGCGGTTAGTATGAAAATAGAATTGCCAAAGGTGCATAGAGTGTGGAATTATGTGTTTAGCAAAAGAGGTAATGTGTAATGTCAGAACAAAAATGATAAGATTAGTTAATGAGTTGAGGCACAAGTGTTAGTGCAAGGATTGATATAATTTTCCAGTGCACGGATCGAGGTGAAATTAGTCCTCTGTGATAGGACGAATATGTTTAGAAGATCCCTGTGTGATGGGAAGTATATGTGAGATGTGTACAGAACTTTGAGAAAAATCTGGATTCACGGAATAGAGATTATGTTATGGACTATGCCAATTGAATAGTCAAAGTAAGAGAGAAAACAATCTGTGAGAAGAACAAGCAAGGAAGAGATGATGGACTATGGAATTGAACGGTAACATGACAGAAAGAACTATTAAAAGTTAGGAAACGTGTACGAAATTACGAAGAGAATGTGAATTATTATAATAGTGACTTATGTGTAAACTATCAGTGAGAAAAATGAAATGAGAGAGTAAGATGAATTAACTTATATGTAACATGTGTATATTATACCACCACTACTATGATTAGGGGGATAGCCCCATGTGAATATACCAAAGATATTTTGCTGTTATATATACAGAGGTGAGACAGACACCAAATGGACAGGGTACAAGTGTGATCTGGTGTGTACTGGGTACACGTTGGTTGTGATATACAGATATATTGTGAATATAAATTTCTCTATGCACTGGGTGCATGTGGTACGACATGATGTTATGGATATCTCTGTGAGGCTTATGTGCCCGGAGGGTATGGTTATCTCCGTGTGGATTACGTTCCCGGAGACAATTGTTATCTTATATGAGTAATGGGTGACGAGGAAGTGTTCTGCATTGATGTGAATATTAGTATAGTTGAGTTGATTTATATAAATGCACCAATAAGAAACGTTGGAAATGTTAATAGAACAGGATAGCTGGTGGTAAGTTATTATTACGGCAGAGATCCTATGGGTGGATTCTCTGATCGGTGGGTTATTACATCTGGGGCCCTGAGGACAGCAAGAGCTCGAGCGGTTAAAACCGGAGAATTTTGTTACCCACTGTATTGAGAGAGTTCTTCCATGTGATTAACGCAAAATATGAGGTCAGATATTTGTAAATGAACAAAAATATGTCAGATTTGGGTATAAGAGGTGAGGCATAATGTGTAAAAACTTTGAAGGGTGATAGTGAAGCACTATTATGGGTGTAAAGTAAGTTCGATGAAATAATATCGGCTCCGAGTGAGGTAGTAAGTTTGTTGGAATCCTTGCCTTATGATTAAAGAGATAATAGTGTGATTTAATGTTGACAGATGGAGTAAGTGTCCTTCTAAGAAGGCTGGTGATGATCAAGAGTTCAGGTTAAAACGGTGAATTATAAGCCCTCATAAAAGATAAACTGTGATGGAATCAAGCACGAATGTGTAGTAATAGTTGGAGACTGGAATTGCGATCGGTTGCCTAAAAGTTGATAGCTTGGTTGCACTGACAGAGTGGATTGAGGAGTGTTATATATAATCGCATATGCCACTTATGGTGGAAAGTGTGTGGAAAATGCACAATGTTGATGTTGTTTTGGTTAAGTATTAATGAGGTATGGCTGAGTGCTTCTGGTGGCTTTGAATATTCCGAGAGACTGATATACCAACCGATGGTAAATTGTATAAGTAATGGCAAGGATGGATTTAGTTTTATGTGAATTGATAATTAAGTTTCAAAGATTCCTATAGGGTGAGACTTGCATGTGAGAGACATGGCATTTTAAGGATCCATCAGTTAGTAGTGAAATGGGTTTGGAAAATGATTCGTCCCAAGGTGTTTGGTGGAAGTTAGTAAAGCTGTGAGTTTATAGTATTTTAAAGTGTACATCCATGATAAAAATGTCGATAATGAAGAAGTGGGGGTATAAATGAATGAAAAATGATGTTGAATCTATAATATTGTTACAAAATGATGAGTAAAAATGGTTACTTGGTGAAAACCTTAGGCATAAGACCTTTGATACGAAAGTCATTGATGAGTGTTGTGTTTAGACTGTGAGAGGTCTAAGTATGGATTTGAGCTGACTGAGTCGATAAAGTTGAGATGGTTAAGTTAATAAAGAGAGTAACAGTGAATGTAAACTATGAATATGAGTTTGTTGATGGAAAAATTCAGGAGTGTGTTTGTGGTTAAAGGACCTTAAATGGTTAATCGGAAACATAAACTATGGTGAGGATTGTTAGTTTCGTATCACAAAGAGAAAGATATAGTTGTGAGTACCTAAGAAGAGGTGAAGACACGTGACAAGGGAAAATAAAGTATATAAGTATAGAATTTAATGTGAGTCGTAATTGTAGGACACGACAAAGTGCCTTTGAAACTAGAAAGTATGTGCTTGGGTGGAAGCCAAGAAAACAACGAAATGATAAGGGTAGTAACAGAAATGGAAATGAATGGTATGTTTGGAAATGGTGTTGGTTGAAATAGTGAGGACAACGAAAAAAGTTAAGTACTAAAGAACGTGAGAGTTGGAAATACTCCAGGAATAACTAGTGAAGGTGCATGAGAACGGTTAGAGCCTAGTATGGAAACGATTAGATGCTTTTGAGAATGACCATGGGTCAGAAAGATAGATAGAGATGAGAATGAGGTGAATTGATACCAATAAATCCGTAATGTTGTTATATTATTACCTACAAATCACGGAAAGGGTAACGGGAAACCAGAGAAAGTGTAAAGTATTGTGAATTAAAAGGTCACAGAACCATGAGAGACAAGTAATTGTGAAGGATCAAAGGATAATGAGTATCATAAAAAGGAGATCATGCTTGTGATAAAAGTAATGTGGTAAAGAAACACACTTGAGGATGCTACTTGGGAGCGGGAGGATGAGATTCTCTGACTGTGTCCTGAGTTAGCGGATGAGTATGAGTTAATTTTGCGGACAAAATTCTAAAAAGTTGGGGTGAATATAACACCTCACAATTTTTAATCAAGTAATTAAAATATTAAGTGAGCAATCAAGTGATGAATTAGTGAAAATCCTAAAGATTAGGCCAAAATACAAAGAAAGGGCAAAACGGTAATTAGCCAACACGCAACCTTAGGAAGATAAAAATTGAGTAGAAGGTCTCAGATGGTAAAAATAACCCTGGAAATGGGTTCAGAACGAAAAATTGAGTGGACAGGCAAGTTTCAGAAAAATCAGTGAATAGTGTTTTTCGAGGGTAAAAATACCGCGGTACGATTGCATCGTAAAACGTGTCGATTGAGTTTTGAGCTCTAGGTTTCAAATATGAGTTATAAATGGTCTATTGAGTTAGGAAATATGATTGTTGATAAAATCTGATGAAAGTAAGTCATTTTGGGGAAACGTGCCAACGGCGCGTGCAATAGCTTATACAGTGTTTTCTCCGAACGAATGGAGGACTCTGAATTCATCTGATCAAGCATAATTAAAGGAAAATATTTAATGTTAAAAAGTAGAGTTTCTAAACAGGTCTTGAAATTACGGACGTTTAGTGAGAGTTCCGACGCGTTTTGAATCGCGTGAGGTGGCGTGGGACCCACCCCACTTAAAATTCACTTAAGACACATCATCACTACACTATTCATCACCTCCTTCACTCCCCTTCAGCCTTGAAACCCG